>NW_026015951.1:0-63777 GCF_020379485.1 Brassica napus | reverse complement strand
ATCGCGATTCATCCTGGTTTGATTAGAAGACAAAGAAGCTGTCATATTCCCAAACAGGAGAAACTGGGATCACCTATTTGAAAGTGGGATAGCTTCTTCATCCTAACTCCTATGAGATTTATTCAGCTTCCTGGTGATTCTCCCTACTGTTATTATCAAAATCAAGCTTCTTACATCGCGATTCATCCTGGTTTGATTAGAATGACAAAGAAGCTGTCATATTCCCAACAGGAAAACTGGGATCACCTGATTTGAAAGTGGGATAGCTTCTTCATCCTAACTCCTATGAGATTTATTCAGCTTCCTGGTGATTCTCCACTACTTTATGTATCAAAATCAAGCTTCTTACAATCGCGATTCATCCTGGTTTGATTAGAATGACAAAGACTGTCATATTCCCAAACAGGAAAACTGGGATCACCTGATTTGAAAGTGGGATAGCTTCTTCATCCTAACTCCTATGAGATTTATTCAACTTCCTGGTGATTCTCCACTACTTATGTATCAAAATCAAGCTTCTTACATCGCGATTCATCCTGGTTTGATTAGAATGACAAGAAGCTGTCATATTCCCAACAGGAAAACTGGGATCACCTGATTTGAAAGTGGGATAGCTTCTTCATCCTAACTCCTATGAGATTTATTCACTTCCTGGTGATTCTCCACTACTTTATGTATCAAAATCAAGCTTCTTACATCGCGATTCATCCTGGTTTGATTAGAATGACAAAGAAGCTGTCATATTCCCAAACAGGAAAACTGGGATCACCTGATTTGAAAGTGGGATAGCTTCTTCATCCTAACTCCTATGAGATTTATTCAGCTTCCTGGTGATTCTCCACTACTTTATGTATCAAAATCAAGCTTCTTACATCGCGATTCATCCTGGTTTGATTAGAATGACAAGAAGGTCATATTCCCAAACAGGAAAACTGGGATCACCTGATTTGAAAGTGGGATAGCTTCTTCATCCTAACTCCTATGAGATTTATTCAGCTTCCTGGTGATTCTCCACTACTTTATGTATCAAATCAAGCTTCTTACATCGCGATTCATCCTGGTTTTGATTAGAATGACAAAGAAGCTGTCATATTCCCAAACAGAAAACTGGGATCACCTGATTTGAAAGTGGGATAGCTTCTTCATCAATCCTACTCCTATGAGATTTATTCAGCTTCCTGGTGATTCTCCACTACTTTATGTATCAAAATCAAGCTTCTTACATCGCGATTCATCCTGGTTTGATTAGAATGACAAAGAAGCTGTCATATTCCCAAACAGGAAAACTGGGATCACCTGATTTGAAAGTGGGATAGCTTCTTCATCCTAACTCCTATGAGATTTATTCAGCTTCTGGTGATTCTCCACTACTTTATGTATCAAAATCAAGCTTCTTACATCGCGATTCATCCTGGTTTGATTAGAATGACAAAGAAGCTGTCATATTCCCAAACAGAAAACTGGGATCACCTGATTTGAAAGTGGGATAGCTTCTTCATCCTAACTCCTATGAGATTTATTCAGCTTCCTGGTGATTCTCCACTACTTTATGTATCAAAATCAAGCTTCTTACATCGCGATTCATCCTGGTTTGATTAGAATGACAAAGAAGCTGTCATATTCCCAACAGGAAAACTGGGATCACCTGATTTTGAAAGTGGGATAGCTTCTTCATCCTAACTCCTATGAGATTTATTCACTTCCTGTGATTCTCCACTACTTTATGTATCAAAATCAAGCTTCTTACATCGCGATTCATCCTGGTTTGATTAGAATGACAAAGAAGCTGTCATATTCCCAAACAGAAAACTGGGATCACCTGATTTGAAAGTGGGATAGCTTCTTCATCCTAACTCCTATGAGATTTATTCAGCTTCCTGGTGATTCTCCACTACTTTATGTATCAAAATCAAGCTTCTTACATCGCGATTCATCCTGGTTTGATTAGAATGACAAAGAAGCTGTCATATTCCCAAACAGGAAAACTGGGATCACCTGATTTGAAAGTGGGATAGCTTCTTCATCCTAACTCCTATGAGATTATTCAGCTTCCTGGTGATTCTCCACTACTTTATGTATCAAAATCAAGCTTCTTACATCGCGATTCATCCTGGTTTGATTAGAATGACAAAGAAGCTGTCATATTCCCAAACAGGAAAACTGGGATCACCTGATTTGAAAGTGGGATAGCTTCTTCATCCTAACTCCTATGAGATTTATTCAGCTTCCTGGTGATTCTCCACTACTTTATGTATCAAAATCAAGCTTCTTACATCGCGATTCATCCTGGTTTGATTAGAATGACAAAGAAGCTGTCATATTCCCAAACAGGAAAACTGGGATCACCTGATTTGAAAGTGGGATAGCTTCTTCATCCTAACTCCTATGAGATTTATTCAGCTTCCTGGTGATTCTCCACTACTTTATGTATCAAAATCAAGCTTCTTACATCGCGATTCATCCTGGTTTGATTAGAATGACAAAGAAGCTGTCATATTCCCAAACAGGAAAACTGGGATCACCTGATTTGAAAGTGGGATAGCTTCTTCATCCTAACTCCTATGAGATTTATTCAGCTTCCTGGTGATTCTCCACTACTTTATGTATCAAAATCAAGCTTCTTACATCGCGATTCATCCTGGTTTGATTAGAATGACAAAGAAGCTGTCATATTCCCAAACAGGAAAACTGGGATCACCTGATTTGAAAGTGGGATAGCTTCTTCATCCTAACTCCTATGAGATTTATTCACTTCCTGGTGATTCTCCACTACTTTATGTATCAAAATCAAGCTTCTTACATCGCGATTCATCCTGGTTTGATTAGAATGACAAAGAAGCTGTCATATTCCCAAACAGGAAAACTGGGATCACCTGATTTGAAAGTGGGATAGCTTCTTCATCCTAACTCCTATGAGATTTATTCAGCTTCCTGGTGATTCTCCACTACTTTATGTATCAAAATCAAGCTTCTTACATCGCGATTCATCCTGGTTTGATTAGAATGACAAAGAAGCTGTCATATTCCCAAACAGGAAAACTGGGATCACCTGATTTGAAAGTGGGATAGCTTCTTCATCCTAACTCCTATGAGATTTATTCAGCTTCCTGGTGATTCTCCACTACTTTATGTATCAAAATCAAGCTTCTTACATCGCGATTCATCCTGGTTTGATTAGAATGACAAAGAAGCTGTCATATTCCCAAACAGGAAAACTGGGATCACCTGATTTGAAAGTGGGATAGCTTCTTCATCCTAACTCCTATGAGATTTATTCACTTCCTGGTGATTCTCCACTACTTTATGTATCAAAATCAAGCTTCTTACATCGCGATTCATCCTGGTTTGATTAGAATGACAAAGAAGCTGTCATATTCCCAAACAGGAAAACTGGGATCACCTGATTTGAAAGTGGGATAGCTTCTTCATCCTAACTCCTATGAGATTTATTCAGCTTCCTGGTGATTCTCCACTACTTTATGTATCAAAATCAAGCTTCTTACATCGCGATTCATCCTGGTTTGATTAGAATGACAAAGAAGCTGTCATATTCCCAAACAGGAAAACTGGGATCACCTGATTTGAAAGTGGGATAGCTTCTTCATCCTAACTCCTATGAGATTTATTCAGCTTCCTGGTGATTCTCCACTACTTTATGTATCAAAATCAAGCTTCTTACATCGCGATTCATCCTGGTTTGATTAGAATGACAAAGAAGCTGTCATATTCCCAAACAGGAAAACTGGGATCACCTGATTTGAAAGTGGGATAGCTTCTTCATCCTAACTCCTATGAGATTTATTCAGCTTCCTGGTGATTCTCCACTACTTTATGTATCAAAATCAAGCTTCTTACATCGCGATTCATCCTGGTTTGATTAGAATGACAAAGAAGCTGTCATATTCCCAAACAGGAAAACTGGGATCACCTGATTTGAAAGTGGGATAGCTTCTTCATCCTAACTCCTATGAGATTTATTCAGCTTCCTGGTGATTCTCCACTACTTTATGTATCAAAATCAAGCTTCTTACATCGCGATTCATCCTGGTTTGATTAGAATGACAAAGAAGCTGTCATATTCCCAAACAGGAAAACTGGGATCACCTGATTTGAAAGTGGGATAGCTTCTTCATCCTAACTCCTATGAGATTTATTCAGCTTCCTGGTGATTCTCCACTACTTTATGTATCAAAATCAAGCTTCTTACATCGCGATTCATCCTGGTTTGATTAGAATGACAAAGAAGCTGTCATATTCCCAAACAGGAAAACTGGGATCACCTGATTTGAAAGTGGGATAGCTTCTTCATCCTAACTCCTATGAGATTTATTCAGCTTCCTGGTGATTCTCCACTACTTTATGTATCAAAATCAAGCTTCTTACATCGCGATTCATCCTGGTTTGATTAGAATGACAAAGCTGTCATATTCCCAAACAGGAAAACTGGGATCACCTGATTTGAAAGTGGGATAGCTTCTTCATCCTAACTCCTATGAGATTTATTCAGCTTCCTGGTGATTCTCCACTACTTTATGTATCAAAATCAAGCTTCTTACATCGCGATTCATCCTGGTTTGATTAGAATGACAAAGAAGCTGTCATATTCCCAAACAGGAAAACTGGGATCACCTGATTTGAAAGTGGGATAGCTTCTTCATCCTAACTCCTATGAGATTTATTCAGCTTCCTGGTGATTCTCCACTACTTTATGTATCAAAATCAAGCTTCTTACATCGCGATTCATCCTGGTTTGATTAGAATGACAAAGAAGCTGTCATATTCCCAAACAGGAAAACTGGGATCACCTGATTTGAAAGTGGGATAGCTTCTTCATCCTAACTCCTATGAGATTTATTCAGCTTCCTGGTGATTCTCCACTACTTTATGTATCAAAATCAAGCTTCTTACATCGCGATTCATCCTGGTTTGATTAGAATGACAAAGAAGCTGTCATATTCCCAAACAGGAAAACTGGGATCACCTGATTTGAAAGTGGGATAGCTTCTTCATCCTAACTCCTATGAGATTTATTCAGCTTCCTGGTGATTCTCCACTACTTTATGTATCAAAATCAAGCTTCTTACATCGCGATTCATCCTGGTTTGATTAGAATGACAAAGAAGCTGTCATATTCCCAAACAGGAAAACTGGGATCACCTGATTTGAAAGTGGGATAGCTTCTTCATCCTAACTCCTATGAGATTTATTCAGCTTCCTGGTGATTCTCCACTACTTTATGTATCAAAATCAAGCTTCTTACATCGCGATTCATCCTGGTTTGATTAGAATGACAAAGAAGCTGTCATATTCCCAAACAGGAAAACTGGGATCACCTGATTTGAAAGTGGGATAGCTTCTTCATCCTAACTCCTATGAGATTTATTCAGCTTCCTGGTGATTCTCCACTACTTTATGTATCAAAATCAAGCTTCTTACATCGCGATTCATCCTGGTTTGATTAGAATGACAAAGAAGCTGTCATATTCCCAAACAGGAAAACTGGGATCACCTGATTTGAAAGTGGGATAGCTTCTTCATCCTAACTCCTATGAGATTTATTCAGCTTCCTGGTGATTCTCCACTACTTTATGTATCAAAATCAAGCTTCTTACATCGCGATTCATCCTGGTTTGATTAGAATGACAAAGAAGCTGTCATATTCCCAAACAGGAAAACTGGGATCACCTGATTTGAAAGTGGGATAGCTTCTTCATCCTAACTCCTATGAGATTTATTCAGCTTCCTGGTGATTCTCCACTACTTTATGTATCAAAATCAAGCTTCTTACATCGCGATTCATCCTGGTTTGATTAGAATGACAAAGAAGCTGTCATATTCCCAAACAGGAAAACTGGGATCACCTGATTTGAAAGTGGGATAGCTTCTTCATCCTAACTCCTATGAGATTTATTCAGCTTCCTGGTGATTCTCCACTACTTTATGTATCAAAATCAAGCTTCTTACATCGCGATTCATCCTGGTTTGATTAGAATGACAAAGAAGCTGTCATATTCCCAAACAGGAAAACTGGGATCACCTGATTTGAAAGTGGGATAGCTTCTTCATCCTAACTCCTATGAGATTTATTCAGCTTCCTGGTGATTCTCCACTACTTTATGTATCAAAATCAAGCTTCTTACATCGCGATTCATCCTGGTTTGATTAGAATGACAAAGAAGCTGTCATATTCCCAAACAGGAAAACTGGGATCACCTGATTTGAAAGTGGGATAGCTTCTTCATCCTAACTCCTATGAGATTTATTCGACTTCCTGGTGATTCTCCACTACTTTATGTATCAAAATCAAGCTTCTTACATCGCGATTCATCCTGGTTTGATTAGAATGACAAAGAAGCTGTCATATTCCCAAACAGGAAAACTGGGATCACCTGATTTGAAAGTGGGATAGCTTCTTCATCCTAACTCCTATGAGATTTATTCAGCTTCCTGGTGATTCTCCACTACTTTATGTATCAAAATCAAGCTTCTTACATCGCGATTCATCCTGGTTTGATTAGAATGACAAAGAAGCTGTCATATTCCCAAACAGGAAAACTGGGATCACCTGATTTGAAAGTGGGATAGCTTCTTCATCCTAACTCCTATGAGATTTATTCAGCTTCCTGGTGATTCTCCACTACTTTATGTATCAAAATCAAGCTTCTTACATCGCGATTCATCCTGGTTTGATTAGAATGACAAAGAAGCTGTCATATTCCCAAACAGGAAAACTGGGATCACCTGATTTGAAAGTGGGATAGCTTCTTCATCCTAACTCCTATGAGATTTATTCAGCTTCCTGGTGATTCTCCACTACTTTATGTATCAAAATCAAGCTTCTTACATCGCGATTCATCCTGGTTTGATTAGAATGACAAAGAAGCTGTCATATTCCCAAACAGGAAAACTGGGATCACCTGATTTGAAAGTGGGATAGCTTCTTCATCCTAACTCCTATGAGATTTATTCAGCTTCCTGGTGATTCTCCACTACTTTATGTATCAAAATCAAGCTTCTTACATCGCGATTCATCCTGGTTTGATTAGAATGACAAAGAAGCTGTCATATTCCCAAACAGGAAAACTGGGATCACCTGATTTGAAAGTGGGATAGCTTCTTCATCCTAACTCCTATGAGATTTATTCAGCTTCCTGGTGATTCTCCACTACTTTATGTATCAAAATCAAGCTTCTTACATCGCGATTCATCCTGGTTTGATTAGAATGACAAAGAAGCTGTCATATTCCCAAACAGGAAAACTGGGATCACCTGATTTGAAAGTGGGATAGCTTCTTCATCCTAACTCCTATGAGATTTATTCAGCTTCCTGGTGATTCTCCACTACTTTATGTATCAAAATCAAGCTTCTTACATCGCGATTCATCCTGGTTTGATTAGAATGACAAAGAAGCTGTCATATTCCCAAACAGGAAAACTGGGATCACCTGATTTGAAAGTGGGATAGCTTCTTCATCCTAACTCCTATGAGATTTATTCAGCTTCCTGGTGATTCTCCACTACTTTATGTATCAAAATCAAGCTTCTTACATCGCGATTCATCCTGGTTTGATTAGAATGACAAAGAAGCTGTCATATTCCCAAACAGGAAAACTGGGATCACCTGATTTGAAAGTGGGATAGCTTCTTCATCCTAACTCCTATGAGATTTATTCAGCTTCCTGGTGATTCTCCACTACTTTATGTATCAAAATCAAGCTTCTTACATCGCGATTCATCCTGGTTTGATTAGAATGACAAAGAAGCTGTCATATTCCCAAACAGGAAAACTGGGATCACCTGATTTGAAAGTGGGATAGCTTCTTCATCCTAACTCCTATGAGATTTATTCAGCTTCCTGGTGATTCTCCACTACTTTATGTATCAAAATCAAGCTTCTTACATCGCGATTCATCCTGGTTTGATTAGAATGACAAAGAAGCTGTCATATTCCCAAACAGGAAAACTGGGATCACCTGATTTGAAAGTGGGATAGCTTCTTCATCCTAACTCCTATGAGATTTATTCAGCTTCCTGGTGATTCTCCACTACTTTATGTATCAAAATCAAGCTTCTTACATCGCGATTCATCCTGGTTTGATTAGAATGACAAAGAAGCTGTCATATTCCCAAACAGGAAAACTGGGATCACCTGATTTGAAAGTGGGATAGCTTCTTCATCCTAACTCCTATGAGATTTATTCAGCTTCCTGGTGATTCTCCACTACTTTATGTATCAAAATCAAGCTTCTTACATCGCGATTCATCCTGGTTTGATTAGAATGACAAAGAAGCTGTCATATTCCCAAACAGGAAAACTGGGATCACCTGATTTGAAAGTGGGATAGCTTCTTCATCCTAACTCCTATGAGATTTATTCAGCTTCCTGGTGATTCTCCACTACTTTATGTATCAAAATCAAGCTTCTTACATCGCGATTCATCCTGGTTTGATTAGAATGACAAAGAAGCTGTCATATTCCCAAACAGGAAAACTGGGATCACCTGATTTGAAAGTGGGATAGCTTCTTCATCCTAACTCCTATGAGATTTATTCAGCTTCCTGGTGATTCTCCACTACTTTATGTATCAAAATCAAGCTTCTTACATCGCGATTCATCCTGGTTTGATTAGAATGACAAAGAAGCTGTCATATTCCCAAACAGGAAAACTGGGATCACCTGATTTGAAAGTGGGATAGCTTCTTCATCCTAACTCCTATGAGATTTATTCAGCTTCCTGGTGATTCTCCACTACTTTATGTATCAAAATCAAGCTTCTTACATCGCGATTCATCCTGGTTTGATTAGAATGACAAAGAAGCTGTCATATTCCCAAACAAAAAACTGGGATCACCTGATTTGAAAGTGGGATAGCTTCTTCATCCTAACTCCTATGAGATTTATTCAGCTTCCTGGTGATTCTCCACTACTTTTTGTATCAAAATCAAGCTTCTTACATCGCGATTCATCCTGGTTTGATTAGAATGACAAAGAAGCTGTCATATTCCCAAACAGGAAAACTGGGATCACCTGATTTGAAAGTGGGATAGCTTCTTCATCCTAACTCCTATGAGATTTATTCAGCTTCCTGGTGATTCTCCACTACTTTATGTATCAAAATCAAGCTTCTTACATCGCGATTCATCCTGGTTTGATTAGAATGACAAAGAAGCTGTCATATTCCCAAACAGGAAAACTGGGATCACCTGATTTGAAAGTGGGATAGCTTCTTCATCCTAACTCCTATGAGATTTATTCAGCTTCCTGGTGATTCTCCACTACTTTATGTATCAAAATCAAGCTTCTTACATCGCGATTCATCCTGGTTTGATTAGAATGACAAAGAAGCTGTCATATTCCCAAACAGGAAAACTGGGATCACCTGATTTGAAAGTGGGATAGCTTCTTCATCCTAACTCCTATGAGATTTATTCAGCTTCCTGGTGATTCTCCACTACTTTATGTATCAAAATCAAGCTTCTTACATCGCGATTCATCCTGGTTTGATTAGAATGACAAAGAAGCTGTCATATTCCCAAACAGGAAAACTGGGATCACCTGATTTGAAAGTGGGATAGCTTCTTCATCCTAACTCCTATGAGATTTATTCAGCTTCCTGGTGATTCTCCACTACTTTATGTATCAAAATCAAGCTTCTTACATCGCGATTCATCCTGGTTTGATTAGAATGACAAAGAAGCTGTCATATTCCCAAACAGGAAAACTGGGATCACCTGATTTGAAAGTGGGATAGCTTCTTCATCCTAACTCCTATGAGATTTATTCAGCTTCCTGGTGATTCTCCACTACTTTATGTATCAAAATCAAGCTTCTTACATCGCGATTCATCCTGGTTTGATTAGAATGACAAAGAAGCTGTCATATTCCCAAACAGGAAAACTGGGATCACCTGATTTGAAAGTGGGATAGCTTCTTCATCCTAACTCCTATGAGATTTATTCAGCTTCCTGGTGATTCTCCACTACTTTATGTATCAAAATCAAGCTTCTTACATCGCGATTCATCCTGGTTTGATTAGAATGACAAAGAAGCTGTCATATTCCCAAACAGGAAAACTGGGATCACCTGATTTGAAAGTGGGATAGCTTCTTCATCCTAACTCCTATGAGATTTATTCGACTTCCTGGTGATTCTCCACTACTTTATGTATCAAAATCAAGCTTCTTACATCGCGATTCATCCTGGTTTGATTAGAATGACAAAGAAGCTGTCATATTCCCAAACAGGAAAACTGGGATCACCTGATTTGAAAGTGGGATAGCTTCTTCATCCTAACTCCTATGAGATTTATTCACTTCCTGGTGATTCTCCACTACTTTATGTATCAAAATCAAGCTTCTTACATCGCGATTCATCTGGTTTGATTAGAATGACAAAGAAGCTGTCATATTCCCAAACAGGAAAACTGGGATCACCTGATTTGAAAGTGGGATAGCTTCTTCATCCTAACTCCTATGAGATTTATTCAGCTTCCTGGTGATTCTCCACTACTTTATGTATCAAAATCAAGCTTCTTACATCGCGATTCATCCTGGTTTGATTAGAATGACAAAGAAGCTGTCATATTCCCAAACAGGAAAACTGGGATCACCTGATTTGAAAGTGGGATAGCTTCTTCATCCTAACTCCTATGAGATTTATTCAGCTTCCTGGTGATTCTCCACTACTTTATGTATCAAAATCAAGCTTCTTACATCGCGATTCATCCTGGTTTGATTAGAATGACAAATAAGCTGTCATATTCCCAAACAGGAAAACTGGGATCACCTGATTTGAAAGTGGGATAGCTTCTTCATCCTAACTCCTATGAGATTTATTCAGCTTCCTGGTGATTCTCCACTACTTTTTGTTTCAAAATCAAGCTTCTTACATCGCGATTCATCCTGGTTTGATTAGAATGACAAATAAGCTGTCATATTCCCAAACAAGAAAACTGGGATCACCTGATTTGAAAGTGGGATAGCTTCTTCATCCTAACTCCTATGAGATTTATTCAGCTTCCTGGTGATTCTCCACTACTTTTGTTTCAAAATCAAGCTTCTTACATCGCGATTCATCCTGGTTTGATTAGAAGGACAAATAAGCTGTCATATTCCCAAACAGAAAACTGGGATCACCTGATTTGAAAGTGGGGATAGCTTCTCATCCTAACTCCTATGAGATTTATTCAGCTTCCTGGTGATTCTCCACTACTTTATGTATCAAAATCAAGCTTCTTACATCGCGATTCATCCTGGTTTGATTAGAATGACAAAGAAGTGTTGAGTTGAGCTGAATATATGTATGAAGAGCTAAGGAGTTGAAGAGGAAAGGAGATGAGGAAGCTTAAGGGAGTTTAGGGAGAGCATGGTACGGACGTCCGTACAAGGCCGTACAAGCCGTACAGTCCGTACCATCCAGCATCGACCAAGACTTACCTTGCATCAGCCAAGTAACACGGTAACTAAGGTAAAGGGAAGGAACTTACCTTGAGGCATCTGACCGTTTAGGGATAAGGTAGAGCGCGCCTTGACAGGCTGGAACAGCTGGAAAGGCAAGAGCATCTCGGTCCAAGATGCCAGATACTCCGCGCATGTGGAGAAGCTAATTGGCTAGTCCAAATGAGCTTATCCTCTCCTGATTGACCTCACATGCTTTAGTCTTCTCTTGATTTCGAAAACCCTTGTATGCTCACTCTATATATTGTAACTCATCAACCCTAATGAAGATTAAGCAGTTTGAGTCTCTCTAATCTCTTAGACACTATGGTTTACTCTTAGACACTAAACGGCTCTATCTAGTCTCCTAATCTTTCACAAACTTCTCTTAATCACTTCCTAAACACTCTCTTTATTCTGATTACTCTAAGGATCTCTTAATCTCATATGGTATCAGAGCCAGGTTCATTTGAATCTGGGGTTTGATCTTTAGAGAGTTACAAGCTAAACGTCTTTGAAGCTACACGCGAGTAGTCTTGAAGGTGTTGAAGCTGTGTTCCGTTCTAGTTGAAGCTGTGCTACGTTCTGTTGGTTTGCGTGATTCTAGACTCAAGGTTGGTGTGTACGAGATCCAAGATTCAAGTTTTCAAGTCAAGCAAAGATGGAACATGGGATGAACATGAGGATGAAGGTAGCGGTTACTTTCAAAGGTAGCAACTACCTTGTGTGGTCTCGGATGGTGAAGACTGCGGTGGGAAGTAAGGGTTTGTGGGGGCACATCACAACAGGGGAGGCTCCGAAACTCATTACTCAGGGAGGAGATCAAGAAGAGGTCTCTAATGAAGCGGCTGTGGAGAAATGGCAACAAGAAGACATGCTGGTGATGACGGTTCTACACGCATCCTTGGACCCAGCTATCTTGGATGCCTACAGCTACTGTGAATCAGCCAAGGAGCTGTGGGACACGCTGAAGAAGGTGTATGGGAACACTTCCAACCTCAGCCGTGTGTTTGAAGTGAAGCTAGCGATCAACCGTCTTGCACAAGAGGACATGGAGTTCACTAAGCACTTGGGGAGGTTCAGGTCCTTATGGTCAGAGCTGGAGATGCTGAGGCCGAGCACAACTGATCCAGATCAGCTGAATGAGAGGCGCGAGCAAGACAAGGTCTTTGGGCTGCTTCTCACACTGAACCCGGCCTACACCCAGCTCATCCAGCACATGTTAAGGTCAGACAAGCTTCCGGACCTTGAGGAGGTGTGTGCACAAATCCAAAGGGAGCAGGGATCCATGGGTTTGTTTGGAGGAAAGGGGGAGCTCTCTCTTGCCAATCAAGCAGCTCATGAGGATTCAACCGAGGCTCCACAAGCAAACAAGGCATCTCACGGGAAGTACGAGGACAGGAAGTTCAATGGCAACTGTGATCATTGCAAGAAGCATGGTCATAAGAAGAGCCAATGCTGGATACTGCACCCACACCTCAAGCCGGCCAAGTTCATGAAGGAGCGTGAGGGAAGGGCAAATGTGACTGAAGGTTCAAGCGGAGCTGGCACAAGCAAGATCAGTGAAGTGGATGGGCTTGGAGGCAATGATGGGAATGGGAAGTCTCTGGTGGCTTACACAGGCGCCTTATGACTTTTAGGAATATAAAGATTAATCTGAGTTTAGAATAGGATTAAGGAAGAGAATAAGAGATTTAGGAAACTGATTAGAGACTAATGGAGAATCATGATGAAATGAGTAAAGAGAAAGATTGTTTAGAACTGTCTAATCTTTATTAATGATCTTGAGTTACAATATATAGTAAGGAGAGCTTAGGGTTTCGATCACAAAATGATAAGGAAAGCATGTGAAGTCAAAAGGAGGAGGAGCCTATATTTGAATCCGGCCAATGAGCTTCTCCAAGTGTGTGAGGCATCTAGCATCTTCCCATAGATGCTGTTTACTTTCCAGTCCATGCCAGACTGTCAGTCCGCGCCTAATCCCTTCTTCCTCCGCGGTCTTATCCACTCCAAAGCTTATCCTCCTCTCCACTAAGTTACCTTGGTAACTTATCTTTACCTTGGTGAGTTTGGTTGATGTCCTATGTACGGATGGTACGGCCTGTACGGCCTTGTACGGATCACTCAACCCAAACTCATCTCTTCTTTCATACTTCATCTCTTCCTCTAATGCCTTAACACCCTTAGCTCCTCTTCTCATATACTTAACTCTGATCAACACTCCCCCTCAAGCTTAGCTTTGTGAAAGCCTAAGCTTGGACAGCTATGAGATCTTCCTCATTAAAAACCTTACCAAGGAAAACCCATTGGGATAAAACCTTGATAAGGGAAAAAGAGTAAAGACCTCACAGCCAAAGGGGATCAGCTCCTTCTCTTCCCAAGATCAATGAGGCCCAACCTGATGTGAATGGACTCCATTGTCTTCTGTCTTGCAGCCTTGGTGAACACATCAGCCAACTGATCTTCACTCCTTGTGTAGCATGGCAAGATGACTCCTAAGATGATCATCTGCCTCACCTTGTGGCAATCCACTTCAATGTGTTTGGTTCTCTCATGGAACACCGAGTTGGAGGCAATGTGGATGGCAGCTTGGTTATCACAATGCATTGTCATTGGCGTGGCTTGATCAATCTCCAAATGCTTCAAGATGCCCTTGATCCACACCAGCTCGTTGGTCAGCTTCAGCATAGCTCTATACTCAGCTTCTGCACTTGAGCAAGACACCACCTTCTGCTTCTTACTCTTCCAAGTAACCAAGTTGCCTCCAATGAATGTGCAATAGCCTGTGGTTGATCTCCTGTCTGCTCTATCACCAGCCCAATCCGCATCACAGTATCCAACCACTTCAGTGCTCCCATTGCAACCCATCCATACTCCTTGATCAGGTGAGCCGTTGAGATACATCAAGATCCTCTCCACCATGCGCCAATGATGTTCCTTAGGCACTTGCATGTGTTGACTCACCTGATTCACAGCAAAGCAAATGTCAGGCCTAGTTATGGTAAGGTAAATCAATTTGCCAACTAGCTTTCTATAGAGTTTAGGATCCTGATAAGGTTTGCTGTCTTCAATCTCCCCCTCTCGTGGGACTTTGTAGCCATCCTCCATAGGCATCCTTGCTGTCTTGCCTCCATAAGCACCTGCACCTTTCAAAAGATCAAGTGTATACTTCCTTTGGGACATGAACAAACCTTCCTTGGATCTACATATCTCAATTCCAAGAAAGTATTTCATTTCTCCCAAGTCTTTAATCTCAAACATGGATTTAAGGAACTCCTTGGTTGCTATGATACCTTCCTTATCACTTCCTGTGATAATGATATCATCAACATACACAAGGAGTGCAATCATACCTGAGGAAGTAGTGAGAGTGAAGAGGGTGTGGTCTAGTTCAGACTTCTTGAAGCCTCGTCCATTCAGAGTAGTACTCAGCTTGTTGTACCAAGCTCTTGGTGATTGCTTCAGTCCATAGATAGCTTTCTTCAGTCTCAACACATTCCCTCTCTTCACTAAGTGTTCCAAGCCTGGAGGTGGATGCATATACACTTCATCCTCCAGCTCTCCTTGTAGAAATGCATTCTTCACATCCATTTGCCATAAGCCCCATCCAAGATTCACAGCCAAGCTTAATACAATCCGGATTGTGTGCAGTTTAGCTACTGGTGCAAAGGTCTCAATGTAATCCTCTCCATAAGTTTGAGTGAAACCTCTTGCAACCAGTCTTGACTTCTTCCTCTCAATTGTTCCATCAGCCTTATACTTGATTGTGAAGATCCATCTACTAGTCACAGCCTTCTTCCCTTTTGGTAACTCACTCTCATACCATGTATCATTCTTGATCATAGCTCCTGCCTCAGCTCCAACTGACTCCTTCCATTCTTTATCCATGATTGCTTCTTCATAGCTTCTTGGGATGTAGTTCTCATCCAAGTTAACCATGAAGGCACAATGTTCTTCAGGGTATTGAGCAAAGGAACACACAACTTGAGAAGGATGCTCCACAGCTTGGGCATTGTAGTACACTCGCGTGTTTACCCAAGAGGAAGGATCCTTTCTCAGCCTTGTGCTCCTCCTCAATACAGGTTGTTCTTGCTCTTGAACCGGCTCAGCTTGTGTATGCGGTTCTTGTGCTTCACTCTGATGTTCTTCCTCTCCTTGGTCTTGCTCACCTTGATGATGAGAACCTGAGTTGAACTCTCCTTCCTCACTCAAGCCGACTCCTTCTTGGCCATTTTCTTGAGTTTCAGGTTCACTTCCCCCCTCATGATCAAGGTGAGGTGTTTGAGCAGCTCCACTTGGTGCAGTTGAGCTCTCTTCTTGTCTTCCACTTCTTGTGGATTGATCCTGGTTCATCTTGATACCGAGACCTTCCAAAATGATTCTTAAGACTCCAGCCTTATCTGATGTGAGATCCTTCAAATCTTCTTGATTCTTCTCCTCATAGTATCCTCTTTCTTCAATGAACTTCACATCTCTAGATACAAGTACCCTTCTAGCTTCTGGATCATAACACTTATATCCTTTTTGAGTTGTTGAGTAGCCAATGAACATTGCCTTTCTGCTCCTTGCTTCTAGCTTGTTCCTCAACTCTCCTGGTACTAGAACATAGCATAAGCATCCAAACACTCTCATGTATTCCAAGGATGGCTTGCGCTTGTTCAGAACTTCAAATGGTGCTTGATCCTTCAACACCTTTGTAGGCATCCTGTTGATTAGGTAGCACGCAGTGGATACAGCATCACTCCAGAATCTCTTAGGTACATTAGCTTGGAACATCAGTGACCGAGCCACTTCCATCAAGTGCCTGTTCTTCCTCTCAGCTACACCATTCTGTTGTGGTGTGTAGGGACAGCTTGTTTGATGAAGGATTCCATGGTGATCTAGATGACTCTTGAACGCATAGCTTGTGTACTCTCCTCCATTATCTGATCTCAAAATTTTAATCCTAGCATGATAATGGTTAGTCACATAAGCTTGAAAGTTCTTGAATGCATCTATCACCCTATCTTTTGATGGAATGAGTGTTAACCAGGTGTATTTAGATTTTTCATCAATGAATGTGACAAAATACTTATGATTATCTCTAGAAAAACTAGGTGCAGTCCACACATCAGTATGAATCAAATCAAAGCAATTTTCATAAACAGTAGATGTTCTTGGAAACACATTCTTACAATGCTTGCCTAAAATGCAAGCTTCACACTTATTATTTTCAAAAACCACACCTGGTAACATCAAGTTTAAAGCCCTCTCATGGGGATGACCTAGTCTAGCATGCCACAATGCATTTTTATTCAAACTAGAAGCAGAAGTAAATGAGCAGTTATAATTGGAAACAGGATCAAGCTTCTCAAGCATGTATAAGTCTCCCTTTGTAACTCCTTTTCCAATCAATTGGCTGCTCTCAATATCCTGAAACTTCACATCATTAGGACTGAATATAACATTGCAATTCAAATCAGTAGTGCATTTCTTAACTGAAAGTAGGTTTGATGTGAATTCCGGAATGTAAAAAGCTCTAGTGTTCTTATCAAATAGCTTTAAGTTTCCTATTCCCTTAATAGGTATCTTATCCCCATTTGCAATCATCACACATCCATTAGTAGGTTCTATATCTTTAATCAGGTTGGTGTCACTAATCATATGATGAGATGCACCTGAATCTATAATCAATGGTTTGGATGTATTGCTAGCACTATGGCAGATGCTAATCTGTGATCTATATGCATTCATCCTAGCATTTCTATCAATGCAATGCTCAATTCCAGTCTTACTATCAATCCTAGCAATCTCAGCCACATTAGGAGTCATTTCTATAGTTCTAGCAATCATAGAAGCACCAAATGAATACCCATGAATGTTACCATTATCCTTGAGCATTTTGATGAGTGCATCCATCTCGGATCTCCTGATGAAGTCTTGATCATTGCCTCGGGGGTTGATAGCTCCAGTGTAGGTCACCAAAGCCTTTCCATCTCCTTCACGGTTCTCCACTTCAGCTCCACGGTTGGATGGCCCTGCTCCGCTTGATCCTTCAGTCATGTGAGCTTTTGCCTCTCTCTCCTTCATGAACTTAGCCGGCTTCAAGTGGGGATGGAGTATCCAGCACTGACTCTTCTTGTGTCCATGCTTCTTGCAGTGATCACAATTCCCATTGAACTTCCTATCCTCATACTTGTTGTAACCAGCTTTGTTAGCTTGTGGAGGCTCTTCCCGGTCAGGTTGCACAGCGTTTGCAAGAGATAAGTCCCCTTGCCTCCAAACAAACCCATTGAGCCCTGCTCCTTCTGTATCTTAGCACACACCTCTTCAAGGTCAGGCAGCTTCTCAGACCATAGCATGTGCTGGATAAGACCACTGTAGCTTGCATTCAACGTGAGCAGCAACCCAAAGACCTTGTCCTGCTCGCGTCTCTCATTTAGAAGCTCTGGATCAACCGTGCTTGGCCTCAGCATCTCCAACTCAGACCAAAGAGACCTGAACCTCCCCAAGTGCTTAGTGAACTCCGTGTCATCTTGAGTTAACCCATTGATTGCCTTCTTGACTTCAAACACTCGGTTCAGGTTAGAAGTGTTTCCATACACTTTCTGTAGAGTATCCCACAGCTCCTTGGCTGTCTCACAGTAGCTATAAGCATCTAGTATAGCCGGCTCCAAAGAGGCATGAAGGACAGACATCACCATCATGTCTTCTTGTTGCCACTTCTCTACAACACTCTCCTCGGGACTCTCCGTTTCACCCCCCTGAGTAATCACCTTTGGAGCCTCACCAGATGTGATATGCTTCCACAAACCCTTGCTTCCCACAGCAGTCTTCACCATCCTAGACCAGACTAGGTAGTTGGTTCCTTTGAATGTCACCGCGACCTTCATCTTCATGCCACTCTCCATCTTGAACAGCTTGACGTTTATAACTTGAACAACCGGTTAGATCTTGAACTGAGAACCCACGCTGCTCTCTAGAACACAGATTAACTCTTGAGTCTTCAAATGAACCTCCCACGGACCACCAAGACACACACAAAACACCTTGAGCTTTTGAACTCTCAAGAAACTCTCAAACACACTCACTTGTTCTCTTAAAGTTTCAAACTTGAATCCTTAAGAGAATCACTCACGAACTCAGATTGTAATCAACCTGGCTCTGATACCATATGACTTTTAGGAATATAAAGATTATCTGAGTTTAGAATAGGATTAAGGAAGAGAATAAGAGATTTAGGAAACTGATTAGAGACTAATGGAGAATCATGATGAAATGAGTAAAGAGAAAGATTGTTTAGAACTGTCTAATCTTTATTAATGATCTTGAGTTACAATATATAGTAAGGAGAGCTTAGGGTTTCGATCACAAAATGATAAGGAAAGCATGTGAAGTCAAAAGGAGGAGGAGCCTATATTTGAATCCGGCCAATGAGCTTCTCCAAGTGTGTGAGGCATCTAGCATCTTCCCATAGATGCTGTTTACTTTCCAGTCCATGCCAGACTGTCAGTCCGCGCCTAATCCCTTCTTCCTCCGCGGTCTTATCCACTCCAAAGCTTATCCTCCTCTCCACTAAGTTACCTTGGTAACTTATCTTTACCTTGGTGAGTTTGGTTGATGTCCTATGTACGGATGGTACGGCCTGTACGGCCTTGTACGGATCACTCAACCCAAACTCATCTCTTCTTTCATACTTCATCTCTTCCTCTAATGCCTTAACACCCTTAGCTCCTCTTCTCATATACTTAACTCTGATCAACACGCCTCAAGCTCCCGCAGCAATGATGACTACATCAAGAGATCAGACCTTGATGCCCTCTTCAAAATGCTAAAGGAAAACGGTAACACTTACGGTTATTCCTTTGGAGCTTCTATGATTGCATATAAGGATGATCACTTGATTAGAGAACTAGTAGAACGGTTAGAAGCTAGGAATGAGTATAGACATGCTCACATTGCTAAAACTGATAAGATGCATCCATCACTTAGTAATCTATGCCATAATGCTAAACGAGTAGGTAAACCATTGATTGTTGATTCTGGTGCATCACATCATATGATAAGTGATGAAAACTTGATTAAGGATATAGAACCTACACATGGGCATGTGATGATAGCAAATGGGGATAAGATACCCATTAGAGGAATAGGAAAGCTTAAGCTGTTTAACAAAGAATCTAGAGCTTTTTACATGCCTGAATTCACATCAAACCTATTATCAGTGAAGAAATGTACTAATGATTTACAATGCAATGTTATCTTTAGTCCTAATGATGTGAAGTTTCAGGATATTGAGAGCAGCAGATTGATTGGGAAAGGGGTGACTAGGGAGATCTCTATATGCTTGAAGAACTCACTTCTGTTCCTGATTATATTTGCTCGTTTACTTCTGCTTCTTTGTTGAATAAAAATGCATTGTGGCATGCTAGAGTAGGACACCCTCATGTTAAAGCTTTGAACTTAATGGTACCAGGTGTTGTGTTTGAGAATAAAGATTGTGAAGCTTGCATTTTAGGCAAGCATTGTAGAACTGTGTTTCAAAAGTCTACTACCGTTTATGATAATTGCTTTGATCTAATTCATTCAGATGTATGGACTGCCCCTTGCTTATCTAGAGATAGTTATAAGTATTTTGTCACATTCATTGATGAAAAATCCAAATACACCTGGTTAACCTTAATTCAGACCAAAGATAGGGTACTTGATGCATTTAGGAACTTTCAAACGTATGTAACTAACCATTATCATGCTAAGATTAAAATTTTGAGATCAGATAATGGAGGAGAGTACACGAGTCATGCATTCAAGCAACACCTATCACAACATGGGATCCTACATCAAACAAGCTGTCCTTATACTCCACAGAAAAATGGAGTGGCTGAGAGGAAGAATAGGCATCTCATGGAAGTGGCAAGGTCACTTATGTTTCAGAGTAATGTTCCAAAGAGATTTTGGAGTGATGCGGTTGCCACTGCTTGTTACCTGATAAACAGAACTCCAACCAAAGTTCTGAATGAGAAGGCTCCATTTGAAGTTCTGAACAGGTACAAGCCAGCTCTTGATTACTTGCGAGTCTTTGGATGCCTATGCTTTGTCCTCAAACCAGGAGAGATGATCAACAAGCTAGAAGCAAGAAGCACTAAGTATGAGATTAAGAGATCCTTAGAGTAATCAGAATAAAGAGAGTGTTTAGGAAGTGATTAAGAGAAGTTTTTGAAAGATTAGGAGACTAGATAGAGCCGTTTAGTGTCTAAGAGTAAACCATAGTGTCTAAGAGATTAGAGAGACTCAAACTGCTTAATCTTCATTAGGGTTGATGAGTTACAATATATATAGAGTGAGCATACAAGGGTTTTCGAAATCAAGAGAAGACTAAAGCATGTGAGGTCAATCAGGAGAGGATAAGCTCATTTGGACTAGCCAATTAGCTTCTCCACATGCGCGGAGTATCTGGCATCTTGGACCGAGATGCTCTTGCCTTTCCAGCTGTTCCAGCCTGTCAAGGCGCGCTCTACCTTATCCCTAAACGGTCTGATGCCTCAAGGTAAGTTCCTTCCCTTTACCTTAGTTACCGTGTTACTTGGCTGATGCAAGGTAAGTCTTGGTCGATGCTGGATGGTACGGACTGTACGGCTTGTACGGCCTTGTACGGACGTCCGTACCATGCTCTCCCTAAACTCCCTTAAGCTTCCTCATCTCCTTTCCTCTTCAACTCCTTAGCTCTTCATACATATATTCAGCTCAACTCAACACTCCCCCTCAAGCTTAGCTTTGTATAAGTCTAAGCTTGGACAGCCACAAGATCTTCCTCATTAAAAACCTCACCAAAGAAAACCCAATGGGATAAAACTTTGATGAGGGAAAAAGAGTAAAGACCTTGCAGCTAAGGGGATTAGCTCCTTCTCTTCCCAAGATCAATGAGGCCCAACCTGATGTGAATGGACTCCATTGTCTTCTGTCTTGCAGCCTTGGTGAACACATCCGCTAGCTGATCTTCACTCCTTGTGTAACATGGCAAGATCACCCCTAGCACAATCATCTGCCTCACCTTGTGACAATCAACTTCAATGTGCTTGGTCCTCTCATGAAACACCGAGTTGGATGCAATGTGGATGGCAGCTTGATTGTCACAATGCATTGTCATTGGAGTTGCTTGATCAATCTCCAAGTGCTTCAAGATGCCTTTGATCCATACCAACTCGTTGGTGAGCTTCAGCATGGCTCTATACTCGGCTTCTGCACTTGAACATGACACTACCTTCTGCTTCTTGCTCTTCCAAGTCACCAAGTTGCCTCCAATGAATGTGCAATAGCCTGTGGTTGATCTCCTGTCTGCTCTATCACCAGCCCAATCCGCATCACAGTATCCCACCACTTCAGTGCTTCCATTGCAGCCCATCCATACTCCTTGATCAGGTGAGCCGTTGAGATACATCAAGATCCTCTCCACCATGCGCCAGTGATGTTCCTTAGGTACTTGCATGTGTTGACTCACCTGATTCACAGCAAAACAAATGTCAGGTCTAGTTATAGTGAGGTAAATCAATTTGCCAACTAGTTTTCTATAGAGTTTAGGATCCTGATAAGGTTTGCTGTCTTCAATCTCCCCCTCTCGTGGGACTTTGTAGCCATCCTCCATAGGCATCCTTGCTGTCTTGCCTCCATAAGCACCTGCACCTTTCAAAAGATCAAGTGTATACTTCCTTTGGGACATGAACAAACCTTCCTTGGATCTACATATCTCAATTCCAAGAAAGTATTTCATTTCTCCCAAGTCTTTAATCTCAAACATGGATTTAAGAAACTCCTTGGTTGCTATGATACCTTCCTTATCACTCCCTGTGATAATGATATCATCAACATACACAAGGAGTGCAATCATACCTGAGGGAGTCGTGAGTGTGAAGAGGGTGTGATCTAGTTCAGACTTCTTGAAGCCTCGGCCATTCAGAGTAGTGCTCAACTTGTTGTACCACGCTCTTGGTGATTGCTTCAGCCCATAGATGGCTTTCTTCAGTCTCAACACATTTCCACTCTTCACTAAGTGTTCAAGGCCTGGAGGTGGATGCATATACACTTCATCCTCAAGTTCACCTTGTAGAAACGCATTCTTCACATCCATTTGCCATAACCCCCATCCAAGATTCACAGCCAAGCTTAGTACAATCCGGATTGTGTGGAGTTTAGCTACTGGTGCAAAGGTTTCTATGTAATCTTCTCCATAAGTTTGAGTGAAACCTCTTGCAACTAGCCTTGACTTCTTCCTCTCAACCTTTCCATCCGCTTTGTACTTGATTGTGAATATCCATCTACTAGTCACAGCCTTCTTCCCTTTTGGTAACTCACTCTCATACCATGTATCATTCTTGATCATCGCTCCTGCCTCATCTCCAACTGATTCCTTCCATTCTTTATCTTTCATTGCTTCTTCATAGCTTCTTGGGATGTGATTCTCATCCAAGTTTACCATGAAAGCGCAATGTGCTTCTGGATATTGAGCAAAGGAGCACACGGCTTGAGAAGGATGCTCCACAGCTTGGGCATTGTAGTACACTCTCGTGTTTACCCAACTGGAAGGATCCTTCCTTATCCTTGTACTCCTTCTTAGTGGCTGCACAACCGGTTCTTCTTCCTGTTGTTCTTCTACCACTTCATCTTGAGAAGGTGTTTGTGTCACACCATGATCATGTCCATGACCATCCGAGCCTATGCTCTCTTCTCCTTCATTCTCTACTCCTCCTTCATCTTGGTTGGCCTCTTGCATAGGCTCCTCATGCTCCTCTCCTCCCTCATGATCAAGGTGGGATGGTGAACCAACTTCAGGAGGTGTAGTTGCGTGATTCCTCGGATCCTGGGATGTACTGATTCCAAGACCTTCAAGAATGATCCGCAAGGTGGTGGCCTTGTCTGATGTTAAGTCCTTCAGGTCTTCTTGATTCTTTTCTTCATAGTATCCTCTATCTTCCAAGAACTTCACATCTCTAGATACAAGAACTCTCCTTGCTATAGGATCATAGCATTTGTATCCTTTCTGTGTAGCTGAGTATCCTATGAACACAGCCTTAGTGCTTCTTGCTTCTAGCTTGTTGATCATCTCTCCTGGTTTGAGGACAAAGCATAGGCATCCAAAGACTCGCAAGTAATCAAGAGCTGGCTTGTACCTGTTCAGAACTTCAAATGGAGCCTTCTCATTCAGAACTTTGGTTGGAGTTCTGTTTATCAGGTAACAAGCAGTGGCAACCGCATCACTCCAAAATCTCTTTGGAACATTACTCTGAAACATAAGTGACCTTGCCACTTCCATGAGATGCCTATTCTTCCTCTCAGCCACTCCATTTTGCTGTGGAGTATAAGGACAGCTTGTTTGATGTAGGATCCCATGTTGTGATAGGTGTTGCTTGAATGCATGACTCGTGTACTCTCCTCCATTATCTGATCTCAAAATTTTAATCTTAGCATGATAATGGTTAGTTACATAAGTTTGAAAGTTCCTAAATGCATCAAGTACCCTATCTTTGGTCTGAATTAAGGTTAACCAGGTGTATTTGGATTTTTCATCAATGAATGTGACAAAATACTTATAACTATCTCTAGATAAGCAAGGGGCAGTCCATACATCTGAATGAATTAGATCAAAGCAATTATCATAAACGGTAGTAGACTTTTGAAACACAGTTCTACAATGCTTGCCTAAAATGCAAGCTTCACAATCTTTATTCTCAAACACAACACCTGGTACCATTAAGTTCAAAGCTTTAACATGAGGGTGTCCTACTCTAGCATGCCACAATGCATTTTTATTCAACAAAGAAGCAGAAGTAAACGAGCAAATATAATCAGGAACAGAAGTGAGTTCTTCAAGCATATAGAGATCTCCCTTAGTCACCCCTTTCCCAATCAATCTGCTGCTCTCAATATCCTGAAACTTCACATCATTAGGACTAAAGATAACATTGCATTGTAAATCATTAGTACATTTCTTCACTGATAATAGGTTTGATGTGAATTCAGGCATGTAAAAAGCTCTAGATTCTTTGTTAAACAGCTTAAGCTTTCCTATTCCTCTAATGGGTATCTTATCCCCATTTGCTATCATCACATGCCCATGTGTAGGTTCTATATCCTTAATCAAGTTTTCATCACTTATCATATGATGTGATGCACCAGAATCAACAATCAATGGTTTACCTACTCGTTTAGCATTATGGCATAGATTACTAAGTGATGGATGCATCTTATCAGTTCTAGCAATGTGAGCATGTCTATACTCATTCCTAGCTTCTAACCGTTCTACTAGTTCTCTAATCAAGTGATCATCCTTATATGCAATCATAGAAGCTCCAAAGGAATAACCGTAAGTGTTACCGTTTTCCTTTAGCATTTTGAAGAGGGCATCAAGGTCTGATCTCTTGATGTAGTCATCATTGCTGCGGGAGCTTGAGGCGCCTGTGTAAGCCACCAGAGACTTCCCATTCCCATCATTGCCTCCAAGCCCATCCACTTCACTGATCTTGCTGGTGCCAGCTCCGCTTGAACCTTCAGTCACATTTGCCCTTCCCTCACGCTCCTTCATGAACTTGGCCGGCTTGAGGTGTGGGTGCAGTATCCAGCATTGGCTCTTCTTATGACCATGCTTCTTGCAATGATCACAGTTGCCATTGAACTTCCTGTCCTCGTACTTCCCGTGAGATGCCTTGTTTGCTTGTGGAGCCTCGGTTGAATCCTCATGAGCTGCTTGATTGGCAAGAGAGAGCTCCCCCTTTCCTCCAAACAAACCCATGGATCCCTGCTCCCTTTGGATTTGTGCACACACCTCCTCAAGGTCCGGAAGCTTGTCTGACCTTAACATGTGCTGGATGAGCTGGGTGTAGGCCGGGTTCAGTGTGAGAAGCAGCCCAAAGACCTTGTCTTGCTCGCGCCTCTCATTCAGCTGATCTGGATCAGTTGTGCTCGGCCTCAGCATCTCCAGCTCTGACCATAAGGACCTGAACCTCCCCAAGTGCTTAGTGAACTCCATGTCCTCTTGTGCAAGACGGTTGATCGCTAGCTTCACTTCAAACACACGGCTGAGGTTGGAAGTGTTCCCATACACCTTCTTCAGCGTGTCCCACAGCTCCTTGGCTGATTCACAGTAGCTGTAGGCATCCAAGATAGCTGGGTCCAAGGATGCGTGTAGAACCGTCATCACCAGCATGTCTTCTTGTTGCCATTTCTCCACAGCCGCTTCATTGGAGACCTCTTCTTGATCTCCTCCCTGAGTAATGAGTTTCGGAGCCTCCCCTGTTGTGATGTGCCCCCACAAACCCTTACTTCCCACCGCAGTCTTCACCATCCGAGACCACACAAGGTAGTTGCTACCTTTGAAAGTAACCGCTACCTTCATCCTCATGTTCATCCCATGTTCCATCTTTGCTTGACTTGAAAACTTGAATCTTGGATCTCGTACACACCAACCTTGAGTCTAGAATCACGCAAACCAACAGAACGTAGCACAGCTTCAACTAGAACGGACCACAGCTTCAACACCTTCAAGACTACTCGCGTGTAGCTTCAAAGACGTTTAGCTTGTAACTCTCTAAAGATCAAACCCCAGATTCAAATGAACCTGGCTCTGATACCATATGAGATTAAGAGATCCTTAGAGTAATCAGAATAAAGAGAGTGTTTAGGAAGTGATTAAGAGAAGTTTGTGAAAGATTAGGAGACTAGATAGAGCCGTTTAGTGTCTAAGAGAAACCATAGTGTCTAAGAGATTAGAGAGACTCAAACTGCTTAATCTTCATTAGGGTTGATGAGTTACAATATATATAGAGTGAGCATACAAGGGTTTTCGAAATCAAGAGAAGACTAAAGCATGTGAGGTCAATCAGGAGAGGATAAGCTCATTTGGACTAGCCAATTAGCTTCTCCACATGCGCGGAGTATCTGGCATCTTGGACCGAGATGCTCTTGCCTTTCCAGCTGTTCCAGCCTGTCAAGGCGCGCTCTACATTATCCCTAAACGGTCTGATGCCTCAAGGTAAGTTCCTTCCCTTTACCTTAGTTACCGTGTTACTTGGCTGATGCAAGGTAAGTCTTGGTCGATGCTGGATGGTACGGACTGTACGGCTTGTACGGCCTTGTACGGACGTCCGTACCATGCTCTCCCTAAACTCCCTTAAGCTTCCTCATCTCCTTTCCTCTTCAACTCCTTAGCTCTTCATACATATATTCAGCTCAACTCAACACTAAGGCTGTGTTCATAGGATACTCAGCTACACAGAAAGGATACAAATGCTATGATCCTATAGCAAGGAGAGTTCTTGTATCTAGAGATGTGAAGTTCTTGGAAGATAGAGGATACTATGAAGAAAAGAATCAAGAAGACCTGAAGGACTTAACATCAGACAAGGCCACCACCTTGCGGATCATTCTTGAAGGTCTTGGAATCAGTACATCCCAGGATCCGAGGAATCACGCAACTACACCTCCTGAGGTTGGTTCACCATCCCACCTTGATCATGAGGGAGGAGAGGAGCATGAGGAGCCTATGCAAGAGGCCAACCAAGATGAAGGAGGAGTAGAGAATGAAGGAGAAGAGAGCATAGGCTCGGATGGTCATGGACATGATCATGGTGTGACACAAACACCTTCTCAAGATGAAGTGGTAGAAGAACAACAGGAAGAAGAACCGGTTGTGCAGCCACTAAGAAGGAGTACAAGGATAAGGAAGGATCCTTCCAGTTGGGTAAACACGAGAGTGTACTACAATGCCCAAGCTGTGGAGCATCCTTCTCAAGCCGTGTGCTCCTTTGCTCAATATCCAGAAGCACATTGCGCTTTCATGGTAAACTTGGATGAGAATCACATCCCAAGAAGCTATGAAGAAGCAATGAAAGATAAAGAATGGAAGGAATCAGTTGGAGATGAGGCAGGAGCGATGATCAAGAATGATACATGGTATGAGAGTGAGTTACCAAAAGGGAAGAAGGCTGTGACTAGTAGATGGATATTCACAATCAAGTACAAAGCGGATGGAAAGGTTGAGAGGAAGAAGTCAAGGCTAGTTGCAAGAGGTTTCACTCAAACGTATGGAGAAGATTACATAGAAACCTTTGCACCAGTAGCTAAACTCCACACAATCCGGATTGTACTAAGCTTGGCTGTGAATCTTGGATGGGGGTTATGGCAAATGGATGTGAAGAATGCGTTTCTACAAGGTGAACTTGAGGATGAAGTGTATATGCATCCACCTCCAGGCCTTGAACACTTAGTGAAGAGTGGAAATGTGTTGAGACTGAAGAAAGCCATCTATGGGCTGAAGCAATCACCAAGAGCGTGGTACAACAAGTTGAGCACTACTCTTAATGGCCGAGGCTTCAAGAAGTCTGAACTAGATCACACCCTCTTCACACTCACGACTCCCTCAGGTATGATTGCACTCCTTGTGTATGTTGATGATATCATTATCACAGGGAGTGATAAGGAAGGTATCATAGCAACCAAGGAGTTTCTTAAATCCATGTTTGAGATTAAAGACTTGGGAGAAATGAAATACTTTCTTGGAATTGAGATATGTAGATCCAAGGAAGGTTTGTTCATGTCCCAAAGGAAGTATACACTTGATCTTTTGAAAGGTGCAGGTGCTTATGGAGGCAAGACAGCATGGATGCCTATGGAGGATGGCTACAAAGTCCCACGAGAGGGGGAGATTGAAGACAGCAAACCTTATCAGGATCCTAAACTCTATAGAAAACTAGTTGGCAAATTGATCTACCTCACTATAACTAGACCTGACATTTGTTTTGCTGTGAATCAGGTGAGTCAACACATGCAAGTACCTAAGGAACATCATTGGCGCATGGTGGAGAGCATCTTGATGTATCTCAACGGCTCACCTGATCAAGGAGTATGGATGGGCTGCAATGGAAGCACTGAAGTGGTGGGATACTGTGATGCGGATTGGGCTGGTGATAGAGCAGACAGGAGATCAACCACAGGCTATTGCACATTCATTGGAGGCAACTTGGTGACTTGGAAGAGCAAGAAGCAGAAGGTAGTGTCATGTTCAAGTGCAGAAGCCGAGTATAGAGCCATGCTGAAGCTCACCAACGAGTTGGTATGGATCAAAGGCATCTTGAAGCACTTGGAGATTGATCAAGCAACTCCAATGACAATGCATTGTGACAATCAAGCTGCCATCCACATTGCATCCAACTCGGTGTTTCATGAGAGGACCAAGCACATTGAAGTTGATTGTCACAAGGTGAGGCAGATGATTGTGCTAGGGGTGATCTTGCCATGTTACACAAGGAGTGAAGATCAGCTAGCGGATGTGTTCACCAAGGCTGCAAGACAGAAGACAATGGAGTCCATTCACATCAGGTTGGGACTCATTGATCTTGGGAAGAGAAGGAGCTAATCCCCTTAGCTGCAAGGTCTTTACTCTTTTTCCCTCATCAAAGTTTTATCCCATTGGGTTTTCTTTGGTGAGGTTTTTAATGAGGAAGATCTTGTGGCTGTCCAAGCTTAGACTTATACAAAGCTAAGCTTGAGGGGGAGTGTTGAGTTGAGCTGAATATATGTATGAAGAGCTAAGGAGTTGAAGAGGAAAGGAGATGAGGAAGCTTAAGGGAGTTTAGGGAGAGCATGGTACGGACGTCCGTACAAGGCCGTACAAGCCGTACAGTCCGTACCATCCAGCATCGACCAAGACTTACCTTGCATCAGCCAAGTAACACGGTAACTAAGGTAAAGGGAAGGAACTTACCTTGAGGCATCAGACCGTTTAGGGATAAGGTAGAGCGCGCCTTGACAGGCTGGAACAGCTGGAAAGGCAAGAGCATCTCGGTCCAAGATGCCAGATACTCCGCGCATGTGGAGAAGCTAATTGGCTAGTCCAAATGAGCTTATCCTCTCCTGATTGACCTCACATGCTTTAGTCTTCTCTTGATTTCGAAAACCCTTGTATGCTCACTCTATATATTGTAACTCATCAACCCTAATGAAGATTAAGCAGTTTGAGTCTCTCTAATCTCTTAGACACTATGGTTTACTCTTAGACACTAAACGGCTCTATCTAGTCTCCTAATCTTTCACAAACTTCTCTTAATCACTTCCTAAACACTCTCTTTATTCTGATTACTCTAAGGATCTCTTAATCTCATAAGAAGCTGTCATATTCCCAAACAGGAAAACTGGGATCACCTGATTTGAAAGTGGGATAGCTTCTTCATCCTAACTCCTGTGAGATTTATTCGACTTCCTGGTGATTCTCCACTACTTTATGTATCAAAATCAAGCTTCTTACATCGCGATTCATCCTGGTTTGATTAGAATGACAAAGAAGCTGTCATATTCCCAAACAGGAAAACTGGGATCACCTGATTTGAAAGTGGGATAGCTTCTTCATCCTAACTCCTGTGAGATTTATTCGACTTCCTGGTGATTCTCCACTACTTTATGTATCAAAATCAAGCTTCTTACATCGCGATTCATCCTGGTTTGATTAGAATGACAAAGAATCTGTCATATTCCCAAACAGGAAAACTGGGATCACCTGATTTGAAAGTGGGATAGCTTCTTCATCCTAACTCCTATGAGATTTATTCAGCTTCCTGGTGATTCTCCACTACTTTTTGTTTCAAAATCAAGCTTCTTACATCGCGATTCATCCTGGTTTGATTAGAAGGACAAATAAGCTGTCATATTCCCAAACAAGAAAACTGGGATCACCTGATTTGAAAGTGGGATAGCTTCTTCATCCTAACTCCTATGAGATTTATTCAGCTTCCTGGTGATTCTCCACTACTTTATGTATCAAAATCAAGCTTCTTACATCGCGATTCATCCTGGTTTGATTAGAATGACAAAGAAGCTGTCATATTCCCAAACAGGAAAACTGGGATCACCTGATTTGAAAGTGGGAAAGCTTCTTCATCCTAACTCCTGTGAGATTTATTCGACTTCCTGGTGATTCTCCACTACTTTATGTATCAAAATCAAGCTTCTTACATCGCGATTCATCCTGGTTTGATTAGAATGACAAAGAAGCTGTCATATTCCCAAACAGGAAAACTGGGATCACCTGATTTGAAAGTGGGATAGCTTCTTCATCCTAACTCCTATGAGATTTATTCAGCTTCCTGGTGATTCTCCACTACTTTATGTTTCAAAATCAAGCTTCTTACATCGTGATTCATCCTGGTTTGATTAGAATGACAAATAAGCTGTCATATTCCCAAACAGGAAAACTGGGATCACCTGATTTGAAAGTGGGATAGCTTCTTCATCCTAACTCCTATGAGATTTATTCAGCTTCCTGGTGATTCTCCACTACTTTTTGTTTCAAAATCAAGCTTCTTACATCGCGATTCATCCTGGTTTGATTAGAATGACAAATAAGCTGTCATATTCCCAAACAAGAAAACTGGGATCACCTGATTTGAAAGTGGGATAGCTTCTTCATCCTAACTCCTATGAGATTTATTCAGCTTCCTGGTGATTCTCCACTACTTTTTGTTTCAAAATCAAGCTTCTTACATCGCGATTCATCCTGGTTTGATTAGAAGGACAAATAAGCTGTCATATTCCCAAACAAGAAAACTGGGATCACCTGATTTGAAAGTGGGATAGCTTCTTCATCCTAACTCCTATGAGATTTATTCAGCTTCCTGGTGATTCTCCACTACTTTATGTATCAAAATCAAGCTTCTTACATCGCGATTCATCCTGGTTTGATTAGAATGACAAAGAAGCTGTCATATTCCCAAACAGGAAAACTGGGATCACCTGATTTGAAAGTGGGATAGCTTCTTCATCCTAACTCCTGTGAGATTTATTCGACTTCCTGGTGATTCTCCACTACTTTATGTATCAAAATCAAGCTTCTTACATCGCGATTCATCCTGGTTTGATTAGAATGACAAAGAAGCTGTCATATTCCCAAACAGGAAAACTGGGATCACCTGATTTGAAAGTGGGATAGCTTCTTCATCCTAACTCCTATGAGATTTATTCAGCTTCCTGGTGATTCTCCACTACTTTATAATGAACTCCTAGGATGCTTCTTTGGATTGAATTGGATAGATCCTTGTATAAACGAATCAGAGACTCGAGTTTATCAAGGTGATGGATCGTTTGGTGACACAAAGAGTTGCGGAATGGCTCCTTGATACTCCTAGATGACTAGTTTGGATATTACACACCAAAATAGACACCCTTAGTTGTTGGATATGACACACCAACGAGATTCACTCAAGACTTGATGAGAAGTAAAGAGAGAACAAAGAAATCTGATAGATTTGTAGAAAAAAGGATTGTGATTAAAAGAGAGAACGCAAACACACTTATATAGAGAAGTATGGAACAGGCTCCATATTCTCGAGATCATTAAAGGAAACAGGCTCCCTTGGAACTACAACAAAGACTAAAGACTTATTCAAATTCGAAAAGAGTTTTTAAAACATGAAATAAAAACCATAGTTTAAAAATAACCTAAGGTGGAACCGTGATACATCATCTAAGGTTTATGTAAGTAACTTGTGGCCTCATTAAAAACCTTCCTTTGGAAAACTCAATGGGACAAAACCAAAGGCTAGGAAAAGAGCACACACAAGCACTTGCTTAGATGATGATCAGTTTGAAACCATTGCTTGAATGGTGATAAGAGTGTCTTGATTGATCAAACGTCCATCAAGACCGTCTTCTTGCTTCCATGAGATCATAAGTAGACTTCCAACAGCTTCTTTGAGTCTTCTAGCTTTGGCGCGAGTGATGGGACCTGGTGGAATGACTAAGGCATCATCTTCTTCCCTTGATTGGTCTTTGAACTCTTTATCTCCATCCTTGTGCCGGTCCATGATCATATCATCCCCTCCCTCTTGAAAAGGATTTGTCCTCAAATCTGGCTCATCTGCAAAATAAGGAATCAAGTCAGTGATATTAAAACTATTGCTCACATCATACCTTCCTTGGAGATCCAGCTTGTAAGCATTGTTGCCGATTTTCTTTATGATCTCAAATGGTCCATCAATCCTTGGCATGAGCTTGGATTTCCTCTCATTAGGAAATCTTTCTTTCCTTAGGTGAATCCAGACTTGATCACCCACTTCAAAGACTCTTTCACGCCTTCCCTTGTTTGCTTGTTTGGCATATTGCTTAGTCTTCTCTTCTATGTTGCGCCTTGCTTGTTCATGAAGTTGTTGTACCTTCTCTGCCTTCTTCTTGCCATCAAGACTAACTCTTTCACACTCAGGTAAAGGTATTAGATCCAAAGGAGAGATGGGATTGAACCCATAAACAATTTCAAATGGAGAAAACTTAGTAGCAGAATGCACAGCATGATTATATGCAAATTCACAATGAGGCAAACAATCTTCCCATGATTTCAAGTTCTTCTTTATAATTGCACGCAAGAGTGTACCAAGAGTTCTATTAACTACTTCAGTCTGACCATCAGTTTGTGGGTGACAAGTAGTAGAAAATAATAGCTTAGTGCCTAGTTTAGACCAGAGAGTTTTCCAAAAGTAGCTTAGAAACTTAGTATCTCTATCAGATACAATAGTCTTAGGCATGCCATGTAAACGCACAATCTCCTTAAAGAACAAGTTAGCTACATGCAATGCATCATCAGTTTTATGACAAGCAATGAAGTGTGCCATCTTAGAAAATCTATCAACTACCACAAAGATTGAATCTTTACCAGTACGAGTTCTAGGCAATCCAACAATGAAGTCCATAGAGATATCATTCCAAGGATGATAAGGGATGGGTAAAGGAGTGTACAAACCATGGTTTTGGACTTTGGACTTAGCTTGTTTACAAGTTGCACACCTTTCACAAAGTCTTTCCACATCTCTTTTCATCCGCGGCCAGTAGAAGTGATCCTGCAAGGTCTTGAGAGTTTTTGCGACACCAAAATGTCCCATGAGGCTTCCTCCATGAGATTCCCTAACAAATAAATCTCTCAAAGAACAATTAGGCACACAAAGTCTATTATCATAGAAAAGAAATCCATCCTGCCTAAAATAATGTCCAGCAGCAAATTTCTCACAAGACTTATAAGCATCTTTAAATTCAGGATCATTTTCATACATTACTTTGATCTGCTCAAATCCTAATAGCTTAACATCAAGAGTGTTCAAGAGAACATACCTTCTGGATAGTGCATCAGCAACTATGTTTTCCTTACCTTGTTTATACTTGATGACATAAGGAAATGTCTCAATGAACTCAACCCACCTTGCGTGTCTCTTGCTGAGTTTGTTTTGGCTTTTAAGGTACTTGAGAGACTCATGATCAGTGTGAATGACAAACTCCTTGGGCCATAGGTAATGCTGCCATGTCTGCAAAGCCCTCACCAAAGCATAGAGTTCCTTGTCATAAGTAGCATAGTTGAGAGTCGCTCCTCCCAGTTTCTCACTGAAATATGCTATGGGTTTCTTCTCCTGCATAAGAACAGCACCAATTCCAATTCCTGAAGCATCACATTCAATTTCAAAAGTTTTATTGAAATCAGGAAGTATAAGAAGAGGGGCATTAGTAAGCTTCTCTTTTAGGCATTGAAAGGCAAGTTCTTGTGCTTCTTCCCATTTGAATCCAACTTCTTTCTTGATCACCTCAGTCAATGGAGCGGCTATGGTGCTAAAATCTTTTACAAACCGTCGGTAGAAGCCAGCTAATCCATGGAAGCTTCGCACTTCACTGATGGTTTTAGGAATCGGCCATTCTTTTATTGCTTTCACCTTCTCTTGATCTACCTTTACTCCATCTGCACTCACAACAAAGCCTAGAAAAACCAAGTGATCCGTTCCAAAAGTACACTTCTTAAGGTTAGCAAAAAGAGATTCCTTTCTAAGCACATCAAGAACAGCTCTAAGATGTCCTATATGATCATTAAAGCTCTTACTGTATACAAGGATGTCATCAAAGTATACCACAACAAATATGCCAATGAATGATCTAAGAACATGATTCATTAATCTCATGAATGTACTAGGTGCATTGGTTAATCCAAATGGCATGACTAACCACTCATAAAGACCATGTTTAGTTTTGAATGCAGTTTTCCATTCATCTCCTTCTTTCATCCTAATCTGATGGTATCCACTTTTCAAATCAATCTTAGAAAATATGCAGGAACTATCACTTTTAGGATTGAGTAGAGTAATCTGAGTGAATAAGAAAGACTAGAAGTGATTTAGAAGAGATTTGAGTATAAAATGAGATTAAGAGTCTAGTATAGAACCATTGAGAGACAAAGAGACTAAGAGAGACTCATAACTTTCTTAATTGTATTAATGAGACAGTTTACATATATATATGAAGAGAGAGATTAGGGTTTTCGTAAACAAGAGGATAAGATAAGCATGTGGAGTCAAGGCTTAATTAAAAACCATCCAATAAGGTGATCAATCCGTGTGAAGCATCTTTAGCTGGCTGCTTCCTTTTGCTTTCACTTTCCAGCTGTGACAGCCTGTCCAAGACTCGCCCTTATCCTTTCCAACGGTCTGATCCATCCCACAAAGGCTAAGGTAACTTCTCCTCTTTACCTAAGTAACTCGGGTAACACAAGGTAAAGGTTTGGTTGAGCTTTGGTCGATCCCATCTTGTACGGTCATGTACGGCCTTGTACGGCCTTGTACGGACTGGTTGATCTCAAAGCTCCCAAACCTTCCTAGCCTTCCTTATCCTCATTCTACTCAAGCCTCATCTCCCTTCTTCACTTAACTCTCCTCATCTTAACACTCCCCCTCAAGCTTAGCTTTGTGAAAGTCTAAGCTTGGACAGCCATGAGATCTTCCTCATTAAAAACCTCACTAAGGAAAACCCATTGGGATAAAACCTTAATGAGGGAAAAAGAGTAAAGATCTCACAGCTAAGGGGATCAGCTCCTTCTCTTCCCAAGATCTATGAGTCCCAATCTAATGTGAATGGACTCCATAGTCTTTTGTCTTGCTGCCTTGGTGAACACATCAGCCAACTGATCTTCACTTCTCGTATAGCAAGGTAAGATCACTCCAAGCACAATCATCTGTCTCACCTTGTGGCAATCAACCTCAATGTGCTTGGTTCTCTCATGGAACACCGAGTTGGATGCAATGTGAATGGCAGCTTGATTGTCGCAATGCATAGTCATTGGAGTGGCTTGATCAATCTCCAAGTGCTTCAAGATGCCTTTGATCCACACCAACTCGTTTGTGAGCTTCAGCATAGCTCTATACTCAGCTTCTGCACTTGAACATGACACCACCTTCTGTTTCTTGCTCTTCCAAGTCACCAAGTTGCCTCCAATGAATGTGCAATAGCCTGTGGTTGATCTCCTGTCAGCTCTATCTCCTGCCCAATCAGCATCACAATAGCCCACCACTTCTGTGCTTCCATTGCACCCCATCCATACTCCTTGATCCGGCGAGCCATTCAGATACATCAACAGCCTCTCCACCATGCGCCAGTGATGTTCCTTGGGAACCTGCATGTGTTGGCTCACCTGATTCACAGCAAAACATATATCAGGCCTTGTAATGGTAAGGTAAATCAATTTGCCAACAAGTGTTCTATAGAGTTTAGGATCATGAAATGGCTTGCTGTCTTCAATCTCCCCCTCTCTTGGTACTTTGTAGCCATCCTCCATTGGCATCCTTGCTGTCTTGCCTCCATAAGCACCTGCACCTTTCAAAAGATCAAGTGTATACTTCCTTTGGGACATGAACAAACCTTCCTTGGATCTACAAATCTCAATTCCAAGAAAGTATTTCATTTCTCCCAAGTCTTTGATTTCAAACATAGACTTTAGAAACTCCTTGGTTGCTTTGATACCTTCCTTATCACTCCCAGTGATAATGATATCATCCACATACACAAGGAGAGCAACCATACCTGAGGGTGTCGTGAGTGTAAAGAGAGTGTGATCCAACTCTGACTTCTTGAAGCCTCGGCCGTTTAAAGTTGTGCTCAACTTGTTATACCAAGCTCTTGGTGATTGCTTCAACCCATAAATAGCTTTCTTTAGCCTCAGTACATTCCCTCTCTTCACTAGATGTTCCAGACCTGATGGAGGATACATATAGACTTCATCCTCAAGTTCTCCTTGTAGAAATGCATTCTTTACATCCATTTGCCACAATCCCCATCCAAGGTTCACAGCCAAGCTTAAAATAATCCTAATGGTGTGTAGCTTGGCCACTGGTGCAAATGTTTCAATGTAATCCTCTCCATATGTCTGAGTGAACCCTCTTGCTACTAGTCTAGTCTTCTTCCTCTCAATCGACCCATCAGCCTTGTACTTGATTGTAAAGATCCATCTACTAGACACAGCTTTCTTCCCTTTTGGTAGTTCACTCTCATACCATGTATCATTCTTTATCATAGCTCCTGCCTCAGCTCCTACTGATTCCTTCCATTCCTTATCCTCCATTGCCTCTTCATAGCTTCTTGGAATGTGATTCTCATCCAAGTTTACCATGAATGCGCAATGTGCTTCTGGATATTGAGCAAAAGAACACACGGCCTGAGTAGGATGCTTCACAGCTTGGGCATTGTAGTACACTCTTGTGTTTACCCAACTGGAAGGATCCTTTCTCAGCCTTGTACTTCTTCTCAATACTGGCCCTTCTTGCGCCATCTCTTGTTCTTCTTCTTGTGGCAGCACACTTGTTTCAGATCTTTCTTCTCCTAGCTGACTTGCTTCAGCTCCTTCTTCCCTTAGCTGACTCTCTTCAGCTCCTTCTTCTTGATCATTTGATTCCACAGCTTGATCATGAGAGCCAGAACTCTCTTCTCTAGTTCTTGTTTCATTCCCCCCCTCATGCTCAAGGTTGGAAGTCTGATGATCCGGGACTGTGGTAGTACTTCTCCCCTCTTGATGTCCTTGATTCATGTTGATTCCAAGGCCTTCTAGGATAATCCTCAAGGTTTCAGCTCTATCAGAGGTAAGATCCTTCAAGTCTTCTTGAATCTGTTCCTCATAATATCCTTTCTCTTCAACAAACTTCACTTCTCTAGATACTAACACTCTCCTTGTGTTAGGATCATAGCACTTGTATCCTTTCTGACTTGATGAGTATCCAATGAACATTGCCTTTGAACTCTTAGCTTCTAGCTTGTTTCTTATCTCTCCAGGCACCATCACAAAACACAAACACCCAAAGACCTTCATATGCTCGAGAGAAGGCTTGTACTGATTCAGTACCTCAAATGGTGATTGTCCTTGAAGGATCAGAGTTGGTGTCCTGTTGATGAGATAACACGCCGTAGCAACAGCATCACTCCAAAACTTCTTAGGCACATTGGATTGAAACATCATGGACCTGGCTACTTCCATCAAATGCCTGTTCTTCCTCTCAGCCACACCATTCTGTTGTGGGGTATAGGGACAGCTTGTCTGATGAAGGATTCCATGCTGAGATAGGTGTAGTTTGAATGCTTGTCCCGTGTACTCTCCTCCATTATCTGACCTGAAAATCTTTATCTTGGCATTGTAATGGTTAGTCACATAGGATTGAAAGTTTTTAAATGCATCAAGTACCCTATCTTTGGTTGGAATTAAGGTTAACCAGGTGTATTTGGATTTTTCATCAATGAAAGTTACATAATACTTATGGTTTTCTCTAGATAGGCAGGGTGCAGTCCAAACATCAGAATGAATAAGATCAAAACATTTTTCATAAACAGTAGTAGACTTGGTAAAGACAGTTCTACAATGCTTGCCTAAAATGCAAGCTTCACAATCATTATTCTCAAAGGAAACACCTGGCAACATCAGTTTTAAAGCCTTATTATGAGGGTGTCCTAATCTAGCATGCCACAATGCATTTTTACTTAAACCAGAACTAGAAACAGAAGTAAACGAGCAGCTATATCTAGAAACAGGAGTGAGATCTTCAAGTAAATATAGCTCTCCTTTAGTCACTCCCTTTCCGATCATCTTGCTGCTTTTAATATCCTGAAACTTAACATCATTAGGACTGAATATAACATTGCATTGCAAATCAGTAGCACACTTCTTAACAGATAACAAGTTTGATGTAAATTCAGGCATATAAAAAGCTTTAGTTTCCTTATTAAACAGTTTAAGACTTCCTATTCCTCTAATAGGAATCTTATCTCCATTAGCAATCATTACATTTCCATTCATTGGCACAATGTTTTTAATCAAGCTAGTATCACTTATCATATGATGAGATGCACCTGAATCAATCACTAATGGCTTAATGTCATGAGAACTAGCAATATGCGCAAGGATACTAGATGGTTTGAATGCATGATCATTTCTAGCAAGGTTTGCAATCCTAGATTGATTTACCATTTCTATCAAGCTCTCATGCATCCTATCAGTTCTAGTTAGATTCTCATAGTTCTCTACCATCCTAGCACCAAAAGAATACCCAAAGATGTTACCATTCTCCTTGAACATCTTAATGAGAGCATCAAGGTCGGATCTCCTTAGATACTCTTGGTCATTGTTCCCACGGTTGCTTGGTGCCCCGGTGTAGGCAGCAAGAGACTTCCCATCCCCTGCCTCACGCCCATCTATCTCCTTTCCTTTGCTTGTACCAGCTCCACCCGTTCCATCTGATGCATTAGCCCTTGCTTCACGGTCCTTCATGAACTTTGCCGGCTTGAGGTGTGGGTGAAGGATCCAGCATTGGCTCTTCTTGTGGCCATGCTTCTTGCAGTGATCACAGTTCCCATTGAACCTCCTCTCCTCAAACTTCCCATGCGCAGCAACCTTGTTTGCTTGCGGAGCTTCACTCCCCTCCTCTTGAGTTGCTTGGCTTGCAAGGGAAAGGTCTCCCTTCTTTGTAAACAGCCCAATGGAGCCTTGCTCCTTCTGAATCCGTGCACACACATCCTCAAGATCAGGTAGATTGTCCTCCCTCAGCAGGTGCTGGATGAGACCGTTGTAAGCCGGGTTCAGCGTGAGGAGTAGCCCAAAGACCTTGTCTTGCTCTCTCCTCTTGTTAAGCTCATCAGCATCCGTTGTGCTTGGCCTAAGCATCTCCATCTCGGACCAGAGACTCCTGAATCTCCCTAGATGCTTGGTGAACTCCATGTCTTCTTGTACAAGGTTGTTGATGGCTTGCTTCACTTCAAACACTCGGCTTAGGTTTGAAGTGTTGCCATACACCTTCTTCAAGGTATCCCACAGCTCTTTAGCAGACTCACAGTAGCTGTATGCATCCAGAATAGCCGGCTCAAGGGACGCATGGAGCACTGACATCACCAACATGTCCTCTTGATGCCACTTCTCTTCTGCCTTGCTTGCCGCTTCATCTTCAGCCTCTCCTTGGGTGATGAGCTTTGGAGCTTCTCCTGGCGTGATGTGCTTCCAAAGCCCCTTGCTTCCCACTGTGGTTCTCACCATCCGAGACCACACCAAGTAGTTGTTTCCCTTGAAACAAACCGCCACCTTCATGTTCATGTTCATCCCACTCTCCATGTTGAATGTAGAACCCTTTAGACTTCAATAACTTTCTCTTGAGGTAACTGTCTTGAGCGAACACTAGCAGCTTCAAACAACCAATATAACTCAGAAAGACTACCCAGAACCGCTTAAGAACACAAGAACACCAAACTGTTTCTTCAAAGCTTCAACCTTGAATCTTCAAAGAACCCAACGAAACCAAGTTCTCTAGGAACCTGGCTCTGATACCATATCACTTTTAGGATTGAGTAGAGTAATCTGAGTGAATAAGAAAGACTAGAAGTGATTTAGAAGAGATTTGAGTATAAAATGAGATTAAGAGTCTAGTATAGAACCATTGAGAGACAAAGAGACTAAGAGAGACTCATAACTTTCTTAATTGTATTAATGAGAGAGTTTACATATATATATGAAGAGAGAGATTAGGGTTTTCGTAAACAAGAGGATAAGATAAGCATGTGGAGTCAAGGCTTAATTCAAAACCATCCAATAAGGTGATCAATCCGTGTGAAGCATCTTTAGCTGGCTGCTTCCTTTTGCTTTCACTTTCCAGCTGTGACAGCCTGTCCAAGACTCGCCCTTATCCTTTCCAACGGTCTGATCCATCCCACAAAGGCTAAGGTAACTTCTCCTCTTTACCTAAGTAACTCGGGTAACACAAGGTAAAGGTTTGGTTGAGCTTTGGTCGATCCCATCTTGTACGGTCATGTACGGCCTTGTACGGCCTTGTACGGACTGGTTGATCTCAAAGCTCCCAAACCTTCCTAGCCTTCCTTATCCTCATTCTACTCAAGCCTCATCTCCCTTCTTCACTTAACTCTCCTCATCTTAACAGGAACCATGCAATTCATCAAGCATATCATCTAATCTAGGAATAGGATGGCGATACTTTACAGTGATGTTGTTGATGGCTCTACAATCAACACACATGCGCCAGCTTCCATCTTTCTTAGGCACAAGAAGCACTGGTACTGCACATGGGCTCATGCTCTCACGGATATGCCCCTTTGCCATCAACTCCTCAACTTGTTTTTGCAGTTCTTTAGTCTCCACGGGATTAGTCCTATAAGCTGGCCTATTTGGAAGTGTAGAACCAGGGACAAAATCAATCTGATGCTCTATCACTTTTAGGATTGAGTAGAGTAATCTGAGTGAATAAGAAAGACTAGAAGTGATTTAGAAGAGATTTGAGTATGAAATGAGATTAAGAGTCTAGTATAGAACCATTGAGAGACAAAGAGACTAAGAGAGACTCATAACTTTCTTAATTGTATTAATGAGAGAGTTTACATATTTATATGAAGAGAGAGCTTAGGGTTTTCGTAAACAAGAGGATAAGATAAGCATGTGGAGTCAAGGCTTAATTCAAAACCATCCAATAAGGTGATCAATCCGTGTGAAGCATCTTTAGCTGGCTGCTTCCTTTTGCTTTCACTTTCCAGCTGTGACAGCCTGTCCAAGACTCGCCCTTATCCTTTCCAACGGTCTGATCCATCCCACAAAGGCTAAGGTAACTTCTCCTCTTTACCTAAGTAACTCGGGTAACTCAAGGTAAGGTTTGGTTGAGCTTTGGTCGATCCCATCTTGTACGGTCATGTACGGCCTTGTACGGCCTTGTACGGCCTTGTACGGACTGGTTGATCTCAAAGCTCCCAAACCTTCCTAGCCTTCCTTATCCTCATTCTACTCAAGCCTCATCTCCCTTCTTCACTTAACTCTCCTCATCTTAACACTCCCCCTCAAGCTTAGCTTTGTGAAAGTCTAAGCTTTGACAGCCATGAGATCTTCCTCATTAAAAACCTCACTAAGGAAAACCCATTGGGATAAAACCTTAATGAGGGAAAAAGAGTAAAGATCTCACAGCTAAGGGGATCAGCTCCTTCTCTTCCCAAGATCTATGAGTCCCAATCTAATGTGAATGGACTCCATAGTCTTTTGTCTTGCTGCCTTGGTGAACACATCAGCCAACTGATCTTCACTTCTCGTATAGCAAGGTAAGATCACTCCAAGCACAATCATCTGTCTCACCTTGTGGCAATCAACCTCAATGTGCTTGGTTCTCTCATGGAACACCGAGTTGGATGCAATGTGAATGGCAGCTTGATTGTCACAATGCATTGTCATTGGAGTGGCTTGATCAATCTCCAAGTGCTTCAAGATGCCTTTGATCCATACCAACTCGTTTGTAAGCTTCAGCATGGCTCTATACTCAGCTTCAGCACTTGAACATGACACCACCTTCTGCTTCTTGCTTTTCCAAGTCACCAAGTTGCCTCCAATGAATGTGCAATAGCCGGTTGTTGATCTCCTGTCGGCTCTATCTCCTGCCCAATCAGCATCACAATAGCCCACCACTTCTGTGCTTCCATTGCACCCCATCCATACTCCTTGATCCGGCGAGCCATTTAGATACATCAGCAGTCTCTCCACCATACGCCAATGATGTTCCTTGGGAAGCTGCATGTGTTGGCTCACCTGATTCACAGCAAAACATATATCAGGCCTTGTGATGGTAAGATAAATCAATTTGCCAACAAGTTTTCTATAGAGTTTAGGATCATGAAATGGCTTGCTGTCTTCAATCTCCCCCTCTCTTGGTACTTTGTAGCCATCCTCCATAGGCATCCTTGCTGTCTTGCCTCCATAAGCACCTGCACCTTTCAAAAGATCAAGTGTATACTTTCTTTGGGACATGAATAAGCCTTCCTTGGATCTACAAATCTCAATTCCAAGAAAGTATTTCATTTCTCCCAAGTCTTTGATTTCAAACATAGATTTGAGAAACTCCTTGGTTGCTTTGATACCTTCCTTATCACTCCCTGTGATAATGATGTCATCCACATACACAAGGAGAGCAACCATACCTGAGGGAGTAGTGAGGGTAAAGAGAGTATGATCCAATTCTGACTTCTTAAAGCCTCGGCCGTTCAGAGTTGTGCTCAACTTGTTGTACCAAGCTCTTGGTGATTGCTTCAACCCATAGATAGCCTTCTTTAGCCTCAGTACATTCCCTCTCTTCACTAGATGTTCAAGGCCTGGTGGAGGATACATGTAGACTTCATCTTCAAGTTCTCCTTGTAAGAATGCATTCTTCACATCCATTTGCCACAATCCCCATCCAAGGTTAACCGCCAAGCTTAGGACAATCCTAATGGTGTGTAGCTTGGCTACTGGTGCAAATGTCTCAATGTAATCCTCTCCATATGTTTGAGTGAACCCTCTTGCTACTAATCTAGTCTTCTTCCTCTCAATCTGCCCATCAGCCTTGTATTTGATTGTGAAGATCCATCTACTAGATACTGCCTTCTTCCCTTTTGGTAGTTCACTCTCATACCATGTATCATTCTTTATCATAGCTCCTGCCTCAGCTCCTACTGATTCCTTCCATTCCTTATCCTCCATTGCCTCTTCATAGCTTCTTGGAATGTGATTCTCATCTAAGTTTACCATGAATGCACAATGTGCTTCTGGATATTGAGCAAAAGAACACACGGCCTGAGTAGGATGCTTCACAGCTTGGGCATTGTAGTACACTCTTGTGTTTACCCAACTGGAAGGATCCCTTCTCAGCCTTGTACTTCTTCTCAACACTGGCCCTTCTTGCGCCATCTCTTGTTCTTCTTCTTGTGGCAGCACACTTGGTTCAGATCTTTCTTCTCCTAGCTGACTTGCTTCAGCTCCTTCTTCCCTTAGCTGACTCTCTTCAGCTTCTTCTTGTTGATCATTTGATTCCACAGCTTGATCATGAGAACCAGAACTCTCTTCTCTACTTGTCTCTTCACGGTTTTGAGTTCTTGTTTCATTCCCCCCCTCATGCTCAAGATTGGAAGTCTGATGATCCGGTACTGGAGTAGTGCTCCTCCCACCTTGATTCATGTTGATTCCGAGACCCTCTAGGATAATCCTCAAGGTTTCAGCTCTATCAGAAGTGAGGTCTTTCAAATCATCTTGAATTTGTTCCTCATAGTATCCTTTTTCTTCAACAAACTTCACTTCTCTAGATACTAACACTCTCCTTGTGTTAGGATCATAGCATTTGTATCCTTTCTGACTTGATGAATATCCAATAAACATTGCCTTTGAACTCTTAGCCTCTAGCTTGTTTCTTATCTCTCCAGGCACCATCACAAAACACAAACATCCAAAGATCTTCATATGCTCTAGAGAGGGCTTGTACTGATTCAGTACCTCAAATGGTGATTGTCCTTGAAGAATCAGAGTTGGTGTCCTGTTGATGAGATAACAAGCCGTAGCAACTGCATCACTCCAAAACTTCTTAGGCACGTTGGATTGAAACATCATGGACCTTGCTACTTCCATCAAATGCCTGTTCTTCCTCTCAGCCACACCATTCTGTTGTGGGGTATAGGGACAGCTTGTCTGATGAAGGATTCCATGCTGAGATAGGTGTAGTTTGAATGCTTGTCCCGTGTACTCTCCTCCATTATCTGACCTGAAAATCTTTATCTTGGCATTGTAATGGTTAGTCACATAGGATTGAAAATTTTTAAATGCATCAAGTACCCTATCTTTGGTTGGAATTAAGGTTAACCAGGTGTATTTGGATTTTTCATCAATGAAAGTTACATAATACTTATGGTTTTCTCTAGATAGGCAGGGTGCAGTCCAAACATCAGAATGAATAAGATCAAAACATTTTTCATAAACAGTAGTAGACTTGGTAAAGACAGTTCTACAATGCTTGCCTAAAATGCAAGCTTCACAATCATTATTCTCAAAGGAAACACCTGGCAACATCAGTTTTAAAGCCTTATTATGAGGGTGTCCTAATCTAGCATGCCACAATGCATTTTTACTTAAACCAGAACTAGAAACAGAAGTAAACGAGCAGCTATATCTAGAAACAGGAGTGAGATCTTCAAGTAAATATAGCTCTCCTTTAGTCACTCCCTTTCCGATCATCTTGCTGCTTTTAATATCCTGAAACTTAACATCATTAGGACTGAATATAACATTGCATTGCAAATCAGTAGCACACTTCTTAACAGATAACAAGTTTGATGTAAATTCAGGCATATAAAAAGCTTTAGTTTCCTTATCAAACAGTTTAAGACTTCCTATTCCTCTAATAGGAATCTTATCTCCATTAGCAATCATTACATTTCCATTCATTGGCACAATGTTTTTAATCAAGCTAGTATCACTTATCATATGATGAGATGCACCTGAATCAATCACTAATGGCTTAATGTCATGAGAACTAGCAATATGCGCAAGGATACTAGATGGTTTGAATGCATGATCATTTCTAGCAAAGTTTGCAATCCTAGATTGATTTACCATTTCTATCAAGCTCTCATGCATCCTATCAGTTCTAGTTAGATTCTCATAGTTCTCTACCACCCTAGCACCAAAAGAATACCCAAAGATGTTACCATTCTCCTTGAACATCTTAATGAGAGCATCAAGGTCGGATCTCCTTAGATACTCTTGATCATTGTTCCCACGGTTGCTTGGTGCCCCGGTGTAGGCAACAAGAGACTTCCCATCCCCTGCCTCACGCCCATCTATCTCCTTTCCTTTGCTTGTACCAGCTCCACCCGTTCCATCTGATGCATTAGCCCTTGCTTCACGGTCCTTCATGAACTTTGCCGGCTTGAGGTGTGGGTGAAGGATCCAGCATTGGCTCTTCTTGTGGCCATGCTTCTTGCAGTGATCACAGTTCCCATTGAACCTCCTCTCCTCAAACTTCCCATGCGCAGCAGCCTTGTTTGCTTGCGGAGCTTCACTCCCCTCCTCTTGAGTTGCTTGGCTTGCAAGGGAAAGGTCTCCTTTCTTTGCAAACAGCCCAATGGAGCCTTGCTCCTTCTGAATCCGTGCACACACATCCTCAAGGTCAGGTAGATTGTCCTCCCTCAGCAGGTGCTGGATGAGACCGTTGTAAGCCGGGTTCAGCGTGAGGAGTAGCCCGGAGACCTTGTCTTGCTCTCTCCTCTTGTTAAGCTCATCAGCATCCGTTGTGCTTGGCCTAAGCATCTCCATCTCGGACCAGAGACTCCTGAATCTCCCTAGATGCTTGGTGAACTCCATGTCTTCTTGTACAAGGTTGTTGATGGCTTGCTTCACTTCAAACACTCGGCTTAGGTTTGAAGTGTTGCCATACACCTTCTTCAAGGTATCCCACAGCTCAAGGGACGCATGAAGCACAGACATCACCAACATGTCCTCTTGATGCCACTTCTCTTCTGCCTTGCTTGCCGCTTCATCTTCAGCCTCTCCTTGAGTGATGAGCTTTGGAGCTTCTCCTGGCGTGATGTGCTTCCAAAGCCCCTTGCTTCCCACTGTGGTTCTCACCATCCGAGACCACACCAAGTAGTTGTTTCCCTTGAAACAAACCGCCACCTTCATGTTCATGTTCATCCCACTCTCCATGTTGAATGTAGAACCCTTTAGTCTTCAATAACTTTCTCTTGAGGTAACTGTCTTGAGCGAACACTAGCAGCTTCAAACAACCAATAGAACTCAGAAAGACTACCCAGAACCGCTTCAATCTGATGCTCTATCACTTTTAGGATTGAGTAGAGTAATCTGAGTGAATAAGAAAGACTAGAAGTGATTTAGAAGAGATTTGAGTATGAAATGAGATTAAGAGTCTAGTATAGAACCATTGAGAGACAAAGAGACTAAGAGAGACTCATAACTTTCTTAATTGTATTAATGAGAGAGTTTACATATTTATATGAAGAGAGAGCTTAGGGTTTTCGTAAACAAGAGGATAAGATAAGCATGTGGAGTCAAGGCTTAATTCAAAACCATCCAATAAGGTGATCAATCCGTGTGAAGCATCTTTAGCTGGCTGCTTCCTTTTGCTTTCACTTTCCAGCTGTGACAGCCTGTCCAAGACTCGCCCTTATCCTTTCCAACGGTCTGATCCATCCCACAAAGGCTAAGGTAACTTCTCCTCTTTACCTAAGTAACTCGGGTAACTCAAGGTAAGGTTTGGTTGAGCTTTGGTCGATCCCATCTTGTACGGTCATGTACGGCCTTGTACGGCCTTGTACGGACTGGTTGATCTCAAAGCTCCCAAACCTTCCTAGCCTTCCTTATCCTCATTCTACTCAAGCCTCATCTCCCTTCTTCACTTAACTCTCCTCATCTTAACATGCTCAATCCCTCTAAGAGGTGGCAGACCAATTGGATTATCTTCAGGAAATACATCTTCAAATTCCTGTAAAAGACACTTAATTTCACTCGGATATACCGGTGTTGGGTCAGTAACATTCAAAAGAGACTCTTTAAAGATAAGTAAAAGAATAGATTGATGAGCATTGAGAGTTCTTTTGATTTCACCCGATTTGGCATAGAGACTATGCTGCTTCTTTGATTCAGGTTTGAGGTCTATTTCTTTCTTCTTTTGTAGCTGCAGTTGATCTTGATGGACTTCTTTTGGTGTTAGAGGAACCAGCACAGTCTTCTTTCCTTTGAACTCAAACGTGTGCTTATTGGTGTAGCCATCATGTATCACTCGTCTATCTGATTGCCATGGCCGACCAAGAAGGATATGTCCAGCTTCCATAGGCAGTACATCACAGAGAACCTCATCCTCATACCTTCCAATTGCAATGGGAACCGAAACCTGACTAGAAACCCTCATTTCTCCTTCTTCATTCAACCATTGAAGCCGGTAGGGCTTTGGATGTTTCTGCACCTGGAGGCCAAGCTTCTTTACCATAGTTTTATACACTTTTGTGTATTAGAGCATGATTCAACCAATCAGGGATAATCAGATGAAAAGATTAAAGAGATTAAGAGATTCTAGTGAGAGAATAAAGAGAGAGAGACTCAAAAAACTCCATTAATTAATAACTGATGAGGTTTACAAGTATTAATAGAGAGAGCAACAAGGAAATTCGAAATGGTTAAGCATGTGTAGTCAAAGGACAGGCTGGAACTCCTTTTGAATCACTTGGCTGTGCTTTCTCACATGCTTGCACTAGTATAAAGGTAACTTCTCCTTTCCAGCATCATACAGGCTGTCAAAGTGATCCCTTATCCTTCCTTAACCTCACTTATCCTCTTTGGTCGAGTTTCCTCTCTTCTCTTCACTAAGTTACCTTCTCATCCCATCAGATAACTTCCCCAAGTAGTTACTGTGGTTAAAATAAAGTTACCACAGTAAAACTCTAAAGTTACTGTCTCAGCCTCCTTGGTCTTCATCTCAATACTCCCCCTCAAGCTTGACCATGTAGAACAAGTCAAGCTTGGAAACCATGAAGACCTCCCTCGTTAAAAACCTCACCAAGTAAAACCCATTGGGATAAAACCTTGATGAGGGAAAAAGAGTGGAGACTCCATGGTTAAGGGGCTCAGCTCCTAGGAGTCAGATCAATGAGTCCAAGCCTTGACAGTATGGACTCCATTGTCTTCAATCTCGCTGCCTTAGTAAACACATCTGCAAGCTGATCTTCACTTCTTGTATAACATGGCAGAATCACTCCTAAGATGATCATCTGCCTCACCTTATGACAATCCACCTCTATGTGCTTTGTTCTCTCATGAAACACTGAATTGGAGGCAATGTGGATAGCTGCTTGATTGTCACAATGCATTGTCATAGGTGTGGCCTGCTCGATCTCCAAGTGCTTCAAGATCCCCTTGATCCACACCAACTCATTTGTAAGCTTCAACATAGCTCTATACTCAGCTTCAGCACTTGAACAGGAGATGACCTTCTGCTTCTTACTCTTCCAAGTAACCAGATTCCCTCCAATGAATGTACAATACCCAGTAGTTGATCTCCTGTCCACTCTATGTCCTGCCCAATCAGCATCACAATACCCAACCACTTCTGTACTGCCATTGCAACCCATCCAAACTCCTTGTCCATGTGAGCCACTCAAATACCTCAGTATCCTATCAACCATCTTCCAGTGATGTACCTTTGGCGCCTGCATATGTTGGCTCACTTGATTCACAGCAAAGCATATATCAGGTCTGGTGATAGTCAAGTAGATCAGCTTACCCACCATCCTCCTATACAGCTTAGCATCCTCAAACAACTGGTTCTCTTCAACCTCCCCCTCACGCAAGACTTTATACCCTTCCTCAAGAGGTGTCTTAGCTATCTTCCCTCCAAGCACATCAGTCTCCTTCAGCATATCCATAGTATACTTCCTTTGAGACATAAACAAACCCTCCTTAGATCTGCATATCTCAATCCCCAAAAAATACTTCATCTCTCCCAAGTCTTTAATATCAAACACAGACTTGAGAAACTCTTTGGTGGCTTTAATCCCAGCCTTATCACTCCCTGTGATAATCAAATCATCCACATACACCAAAATCACTATGATCCCTGATGGTCCAACCAGTGTGAAGAGTGTATGATCTAGTTCAGACTTCCTGAACCCTCTCCCATTGAGAGTTGTACTAAGCTTTCTGTACCAAGCTCTAGGAGACTGCTTCAGCCCATATATAGCCTTCTTCAATCTCAAAACATTCCCTGGCTTTACTAGATGCTCAAGACCAGGAGGTGGATGCATGTATACTTCATCTTCAAGTTCACCTTGCAAGAAAGCATTCTTCACATCCATTTGCCACAAATCCCACTCCAAGTTTGTTGCAATAGATAACACAATTCGAATTGTGTGAAGCTTGGCCACTGGTGCAAAAGTATCAATGTAATCTTCCCCATAAGTCTGTGTAAATCCTCTTGCAACCAGCCTAGTCTTGCGCCTATCTATCTCCCCATTTGCAAGGTACTTGATGGTGAAGATCCATCTGCTTGAAACTGCCTTCTTCCCTTTAGGTAACTCACTCTCATACCAAGTATCATTCCTGATCATTGCATCCCTTTCATCTCCTACTGAATCTCTCCAAACCTTGTGCTTCATAGCTTCTTCATAAGATCTTGGTATCTCATTCTCATCCAAGTTACACATAAACACCATGTGCTCTTCTGGAAACTCTGCAAAGGAACACATGGCTTGAGAGGGATGCTCCACAGCCTGGGCATTGTAGTACACTCTCGTGTTTACCCAGTTGGAAGGATCCCTCCTTATCCTTGTGCTCCTCCGCAAGGTCTCAACCTGTTCTTCAGCCTGAACATTCTCTTGTGCTTCCTCTCTTAAACCAGTAGGTTCTCCCTGCTCATTTCCACCTGACTGAGCTTCACTCTCTACTTCCTGTGTCTCCTCCTGATCATGCTGACCTGAATCCTCTTGGTTATGCTCCTGCTCCCCTGATTCAGATCCATTCCCCCTCTCATGATCAAGAGGGGTAGTTCCTCCAGCTTCTCCAGTTTGATTAGAAGGTCCGGTTCTTCCTGGTTCCTGATCTTGGGATAATCCTATCCCTAGCCTCTCCAACAACACTCTCAATGTTGTTGCCTTCTCTGATGGAGCTCGGGACAGATCCTCTAGGTCTTCCCATTTCTTCTCCTCATAATACCCTTTAGACTCAACAAACTTCACTTCTCTAGATACCATAACCCTCCTAGTTATTGGATCATAACATTTGTAGCCTTTCTGAGTGATTGAGTACCCAATGAACATAGCTTTAGTACTCTTTGCTTCTAGCTTGTTCCTTCTTTCTCCGGGAATCATCACATAACATAAGCACCCAAAGACTCTCAAATGATCAATGTGTGGCTTGGCCTTGTTCAATACTTCAAAGGGAGATAGTTTCTTCAAGACACGGGTTGGCACTCTATTGATGAGATAGCAAGCAGTCTGAACAGCATCACTCCAAAACCTCTTAGGGACATTCATGTGGAACATGATTGATCTCGCAACCTCCATCAAATGTCTGTTCTTCCTCTCAGCCACCCCATTTTGTTGTGGTGTGTAAGGACAGCTAGTTTGTTGCACAATCCCATGCTTTGCAAGATGACTCTTGAAAGCATTGCTAGTGTATTCTCCTCCATTATCAGACCTCAGAATCCTCACAGTGGCATTGAACTGATTAGTAACATATGCTTGGAAGTTCATGAAGGCTTCTAGGACTCTGTCTTTAGAGGGAATCATGGTGATCCATGTGTACTTGGACTTCTCATCAATGAAAGTCACAAAGTACTTATGGCTGTCTCTAGACATACAGGGAGCTGTCCACACGTCTGAATGCACCAGATCAAAGCAATTCTCATATCTGGTTTCTGATGTTGGGAAGACAGTCCTACAGTGCTTTCCAAGTATACAAGCTGTTGAGATGAGCTGAGTATAAGGAGAAGAGATGAGGGGTTGAAGGCATGAAGAGATAAGGAAGTGTAGAACTAAGGAATGGAGAGCATGGGAGAGTTTGGTACGGACGGGCCGTACAGGCCGTACCGGCCGTACCGGCCGTACACATTGTATCGACCAGACTCGACCAAAGGTAAAAGAGACTTACCCGGGTAACTCGGTTGAAGGGAAGAAGCTTTACCCAAAGCTTAGGATGAGTTGTGACCGTTAAGGGAAAGGAAGAAGCTGGGCGTGACAGTCTGGCACAGCTGGAAAGGTAAAAGGGATCTTATCCAAGATCCTAGATGCCTTACACATGTGGAGAACCTCATTGGATCATTTCAAACTAAGCGCTCCACCCTTCTTTGACTACACATGCTTTAGCTTATCCTCTTGTATTGTAAAGCCCTAATCTCGACACTATATATATGTAACTCAGTCTCATTAATAAGATTAGACAGTTCTGAGTATTCTTAGCCTCCATGGCGTTTCTCTTAGACTCTTGATCTAATCTCTTACTCTCTACACTCGTTTCTTCTCTAATCTCTCTCAAATCTATTCTAAACACTCAGATTACTCTTTATTACTCTAAAGTCATATGGTATCAGAGCCAGGTTCGTGAGAATCTGAGTTCTTGTTGAGGTTTGTATCAAGACAAAGGATAGAAGCTAGGAGCTGGGCGTTGAAGATTCAAGCTTCAAGTCTTCTCCGGTTGTGTTCCTAGTCTTGTTGGTGTGATTACTACTCTCAGTCCAAGATTTAGCAAGCTGTTTACGTCTAGCTGCTTCAAGATGGATAGTGGGATGAAGATGAAGGTGGCGGTAGTGTTCAAGGGGAACAACTACCTAGTTTGGTCACGGATGGTGAAGACCGCAGTTGGGAGCAAAGGCTTGTGGGGACACATTACCTCTGGAACGGCCCCAAAGCCGGTTGCTCAAGAAGAAGACAAGGATGAGACAGCAAAGGATCCATTTGAGAGGTGGGAGCAGGAAGACATGATGGTGATGTCAGTTCTTCATGCTTCCTTAGAGCCGGCGATTCTGGATGCATACTGCTACTGTGAGACAGCAAAGGAGTTGTGGGATACCTTAAAGAGGGTGTATGGAAACACATCCAACCTGAGCAGAGTCTTTGAGGTAAAGCAAGAGATCAACAACTTGACTCAAGAAGACATGGAGTTTACCAAGCACCTAGGAAGGTTCAGGTCACTCTGGTCCGAGCTAGAGATGTTGAGGCCAAGCACGGTTGATCCTAGTGAGCTAATCAAGAGGCGTGAGCAGGACAAGGTCTTTGGACTGCTCTTGACACTGAATCCGGCATACAGTGGGCTGATACAACACATGCTGAGAGATGATACTCTACCTGACTTGGAGGAAGTGTGTTCTAGGATTCAGAAAGAGCAAGGGTCAATTGGGTTGTTTGGGAAGAAGGGGGAGTTGTCTTTAGCTAACCAAGCCGCTCAAGCTGAGCAAGGAGAGACTCCACAAGCTAACAGAGCTACGAATGGGAAGTTTGAGGATAGGAGGTTCAAGGTTCCAATTAAAGGAATAGGAACACTTAAACTGTTTAGTAAAGACTCAAAAGCTTTCTATATGCCTGACTTTACTTCAAACTTATTATCTGTCAAGAAATATGCAACTGACTTGCAATGCAATGTCATATTTAGTCCTGATGATGTGAAGTTTCAGGATATTGAAAGCAGCAAAGTGATTGGAAAAGGAGTAACAAAAGGAGACTTATATTTGCTTGAAGATCTTACTCCTGTTTCTGATATTAGCTGCTCTTTTACTACTGCTTCTGTTCCTAGTTTAAATAAGAATGCATTGTGGCATGCTAGACTAGGACACCCTCATAATAAGGCTTTAAAACTGATGTTGCCAGGTGTTTCTTTTGAAAACAATGATTGTGAAGCTTGCATTTTAGGCAAGCATTGTAAAACTGTTTTTCCAAACTCTTCTACGGTTTATGAGAAGTGCTTTGATCTTATTCACTCTGATGTATGGACTGCTCCTTGTTTATCTAGAGAGAATCATAAGTATTATGTCTCATTCATTGATGAAAAATCTAAATACACCTGGTTAACCTTAATTCCAACTAAAGATAGGGTGCTTGATGCATTTAAAAATTTTCAATCCTATGTAACTAACCATTATCAAGCCAAGATTAAGATTTTCAGGTCAGATAATGGAGGAGAATACATTGGACAAGCTTTCAAGCAACACTTATCTCAGTATGGAATTCTTCATCAAACAAGCTGTCCCTACACTCCACAACAGAACGGTGTGGCTGAGAGGAAGAATAGGCACCTTATGGAAGTTGCAAGATCAATGATGTTTCAAGCTAATGTACCTAAGAAGTTTTGGAGTGATGCAGTAGCCACGGCCTGCTATCTAATCAACAGGACTCCCACACTGATCCTGAAAGGGCAGTCACCATTTGAGGTTCTCAACAAACATAAACCCTCATTAGAACATATAAGGATCTTTGGGTGTTTATGTTATGTTTTGATACCCGGGGAGTTGAGAAACAAGCTTGAAGCTAGGAGTACTAAGGCAATGTTTATTGGCTACTCTACAACTCAAAAGGGATACAAGTGTTATAATCCAGACACAAGAAGGGTGCTGGTATCAAGGGATGTGAAGTTTGTTGAAGAGAGAGGATATTATGAGGAGCAAAACAAAGAAGACTTGAAGGATCTTACCTCGGAGAGAGCCACTACCTTGCGGATCATCTTAGAAAGTATTGGAGTCAAGGTGAGACAAGATCAGCAAGGATCTGGCAGTAACCCAGGATCTCAACCACCAACTGGTGGGCGTTCAGCAACTCCCACTTCTGATCATGGGGGGGAAAGGAGTGAACCAGAGACAACTCAAGAGAGTAGTGAAGCATCTGGTACACATGATCAAGATGTGGAAGTAAGTGAACAGCAAGATGGAGCTGAAGCAAGTCAGCTAGGAGAAGAAGAGGCAGTTGAAGTGTCTACTTCTGTACCACAAGAAAGTGGAGAAGAATCACAAGTGGAACAACCGGAACCAGCATTGAGAAGAAGCACACGGATCAGGAGAGATGCTTCCAACTGGGTAAGCACGAGAGTGTACTACAATGCCCAGGCTGTGGAGCATCCTTCTCAAGCTGTGTGTTCCTTTGCTCAATACCCTGAAGAACATTGTGCTTTTATGGTAAACTTGGATGAGAACTACATACCAAGAAGCTATGAAGAGGCAATGATGGATAAAGAATGGAAGGAATCAGTTGGAGCTGAGGCAGGAGCTATGATCAAGAATGATACATGGTATGAGAGTGAGTTACCAAAAGGGAAGAAGGCGGTGACTAGTAGATGGATCTTCACAATCAAGTATAAGGCTGATGGAAAGGTGGAGAGGAAGAAGTCAAGATTGGTTGCAAGAGGCTTTACTCAAACTTATGGAGAAGATTACATTGAGACCTTTGCACCAGTAGCTAAACTTCACACAATCCGGATTGTCTTAAGCTTAGCTGTGAACCTTGGATGGGGCTTATGGCAAATGGATGTGAAGAATGCATTTCTACAAGGAGAGCTGGAGGATGAAGTGTATATGCATCCACCTCCAGGCTTGGAACACTTAGTGAAGAGAGGGAATGTGTTGAGACTGAAGAAAGCTATCTATGGACTGAAGCAATCACCAAGAGCGTGGTACAACAAGCTGAGTACCACTCTGAATGGCCGAGGCTTCAAGAAGTCTGAACTAGACCACACCCTCTTCACTCTCACTACTTCCTCAGGTATGATTGCACTCCTTGTGTATGTTGATGATATCATTATCACAGGAAGTGATAAGGAAGGTATCATAGCAACCAAGGAGTTTCTTAAATCCATGTTTGAGATTAAAGACTTGGGAGAAATGAAATACTTTCTTGGAATTGAGATATGTAGATCCAAGGAAGGTTTGTTCATGTCCCAAAGGAAGTATACACTTGATCTTTTGAAAGGTGCAGGTGCTTATGGAGGCAAGACAGCAAGGATGCCTATGGAGGATGGCTACAAAGTCCCACGAGAGGGGGAGATTGAAGACAGCAAACCTTATCAGGATCCTAAACTCTATAGAAAGCTAGTTGGTAAATTGATTTACCTTACCATAACTAGACCTGATATTTGCTTTGCTGTGAATCAGGTGAGTCAACACATGCAAGTGCCTAAGGAACATCATTAGCGCATGGTGGAGAGGATCTTGATGTACCTCAACGGCTCACCTGATCAAGGAGTATGGATGGGTTGCAATGGGAGCACTGAAGTGGTTGGATACTGTGATGCGGATTGGGCTGGTGATAGAGCAGACAGGAGATCAACCACAGGCTATTGCACATTCATTGGAGGCAACTTGGTTACTTGGAAGAGTAAGAAGCAGAAGGTGGTGTCTTGCTCAAGTGCAGAAGCCGAGTATAGAGCTATGCTGAAGCTGACCAACGAGCTAGTGTGGATCAAGGGCATCTTGAAGCATTTGGAGATTGATCAAGCCACGCCAATGACAATGCATTGTGATAACCAAGCTGCCATTCACATTGCCTCCAACTCGGTGTTTCATGAGAGAACCAAGCACATTGAGGTTGATTGTCACAAGGTGAGGCAGATGATTGTGCTAGGAGTGATCTTGCCATGCTACACTAGAAGTGAAGATCAGTTAGCGGATGTGTTCACCAAGGCTGCAAGGCAAAAGACAATGGAGTCCATTCACATTAGATTGGGACTCATTGATCTTGGTAAGAGAAGGAGCTGATCCCCTAAGTCATGAGGTCTTTACTCTTTTTCCCTTATCAAGGTTTTATCCCAATGGGTTTTCCTTGGTAAGGTTTTTAATGAGGAAGATCTCATGGCTGTCCAATCTTAGACTTTCACAAAGCTAAGATTGAGGGGGAGTGTTGAGATGAGCTGAGTATAAGGAGAAGAGATGAGGGGTTGAAGGCATGAAGAGATAAGGAAGTGTAGAACTAAGGAATGGAGAGCATGGGAGAGTTTGGTACGGACGGGCCGTACAGGCCGTACCGGCCGTACCGGCCGTACACATTGTATCGACCAGACTCGACCAAAGGTAAAAGAGACTTACCCGGGTAACTCGGTTGAAGGGAAGAAGCTTTACCCAAAGCTTAGGATGAGTTGTGACCGTTAAGGGAAAGGAAGAAGCTGGGCGTGACAGTCTGGCACAGCTGGAAAGGTAAAAGGGATCTTATCCAAGATCCTAGATGCCTTACACATGTGGAGAACCTCATTGGATCATTTCAAACTAAGCGCTCCACCCTTCTTTGACTACACATGCTTTAGCTTATCCTCTTGTATTGTAAAGCCCTAATCTCGACACTATATATATGTAACTCAGTCTCATTAATAAGATTAGACAGTTCTGAGTATTCTTAGCCTCCATGGCGTTTCTCTTAGACTCTTGATCTAATCTCTTACTCTCTACACTCGTTTCTTCTCTAATCTCTCTCAAATCTATTCTAAACACTCAGATTACTCTTTATTACTCTAAAGTCATACAAGCTTCACACTCCAAGTGATTGAACGCCATACTTGGTAGAATCAGTTCAATTGCCTTGGCATGAGGATGTCCCAGCCTTGCATGCCATGTGAGATTATCACACCTATCCGTTGTGCTGCTTAAACACACAGACTCCACAGGACTAGGCGCCTCAGTTGTTTGGAGATGATAGAGCTGATGCTTGCTGTCTCCTCTGCCAATAACCCTTCCAGTCTTCAAATCCTGGAACTCAACTTCATTTGGTCTGAAAACCACTTGACAATCCAGATCAACTGTAGCCTTCTTAACTGAGATTAGATTGGATGTAAACTGAGGTAGGTAGAAGGCAGTGGAGTTCTTCTCAAACAGCTTGAGGTTTCCCACTCCTTCTATTGGGATCCTGGTACCATTGGCTATCATGACACTCCCTGTTGCTGCTTTAACCTCACTGATTAGTCTCTTGTCACTGATCATGTGGTGTGTTGCTCCAGAGTCAATGATGATGGGTTTAGATGTGGATGCTTTGGCAGGAGCACCCAGACTCCGGGTCGTAGCCAAAGCATACACATGCTTAACCAACTCATCCCATTCCTTCTTTGTCACACACTCATCTGCCCTCTTGGTATCCATTCCTCTCATATCCGCACTGTCTCCTACTGTCTCTCCCATGTAAGCTGAGTATGAACACTCTCCTATAACCATCTGCTGAAGTACATCCTTGATTCTCTTCAAGATTACACTCATCCTGTCACTTAAGTGCTCAGACTCGCTATCCTTTCTCCATGCCCTTCTCTTCATTAACCACTCCTTAGAAAGTTTTCTCAACCTTCCCCTCTTACAGCTTGTACCTCCCTTCCATCTTTCTGGCTTCCTGTTCATTTCCCACACATCACAAGTATATTTAACAAGCTCACATACCTTCCATAAGGAAGCTGAAGATCACATCTTGCTTCCTTCTTTCTTGACAACATCTCGGATTTGATGTGTGTGTCTTCACCCCATCTAGCTCCGACCATACTTCTCTCAGCCTTCCCACAAGCTGATAACACTCATCCTTTCCTTGTCTCAAGCCGCGGATCACCCCTCTGTCCTCAACGACTCTCACAAGCTTGGACTTGCCTAAAGTTGCTTCAATCTCACTCTTTGTAGTGTCTCCTTGAACAACTTCATTTCCCAGCTTCAGACCTCTTGTCTGACCTTCTTCAGTAGCCATTTCCATGAAAGGTTTCCCCTTTCCATGACTACTCCATAACCCACAGCTTTCCAAAGCTCTCTTTGCCCATCTTGACCAATCGCCATCCCTCTCTTCTTCAAGCTCCATGGTTGTACTAGATCTGTGCTTCATTTCCATGTTGAGATAGTTTGAATCCATCAGAATATCTCACACCACTCAGATAATAAAGACCAGAACTCAAGAACACCAAGAACACTCAAGAACCCTCAAGAACACTCAAGAACACCCAGATTTTATGAAAAACGAAATCACACTCTCCCCTTTTTAGTAACCTGGCTCTGATACCATATACACTTTTGTGTATTAGAGCATGATTCAACCAATCAGGGATAATTGTTGACATGAAGCAATAAGAGTTGAGTATATTGAGAGAAGGCAGTAAGGAGCAAGAGGATCATCAGTGTGATCCGATTAAGCAAAGAATCTCCTTACCTTGCAATGCAAGACTGTCCGTACAATCTACTCTACCTTGGTGTGCAAGATATGCAAAGGGAACTGATGAAATGAAGAGAGATGGCAAGAAGAATATCTTTGGTCGCCAATGGGAAGTGGAGAGACAGTGGGAAGCAATGTCACGGGTCTGGTTAAGGATTCAAAGTCCCTTCCATCCGTTAGGACCTGTCATTATCAGTCTGAGCAATCTGTGCATACCAGTCCAAGAGTAGATTAGTTTATTAGTTCTATGGGATTCTTTGTTTAATATTTTCCCTAGATGCAATAGCTTCCTTGTCTCTCTTTATATACTCATGTATCATGTACCAAATGAAGTAAGGAAATATACTTCCTCATTACTCTCTCTCATAGTTTTCGAAATCACCTCTCTCTCTCTCTTTCATCTCTCTCTCGGAACCTTAGTAAACCCTAGCTCTCTCTTCTCTTTGTTCTTGATAAATCACACAAGCTACTCTTATAATTCATACATTTTATCATGGTATCAGAGCAACAAAGCTCTTGAACCCTTTATCTACTTCCGCAAAAACAAATCTCTGTTTCTTTTCTTGCTGTTCTTCACCAAGATCCTACCTTTTGAATCCTCAAGATGGAGAACAGCAACAACAACAACAACAACCGCATTAGCATACCTGTGACTCTGAAGGGGATTAACTATCTCTTATGGGCCAGGATGGTGAAGATTGCCCTTGGAGGAAAGGGTTTGTGGAGTCATGTCTCAGCAGAAGCGGCTCCAAAGCAAACTACCCAAGGAGAAGATGGACAGGAGATGGTGGTAGCTGATGAAGACAAGTGGGCACAGGAAGATCTCATGGTTCTCACAGTGCTCCTCAGCTCTCTTGAACCCGCCATCATGGAGTCTTACTCTTACTGTGAGACTACCAAACAGCTGTGGGATACACTTTACAAAGTGTATGGAAATGTCTCCAACCTCACAAGAGTCTTTGAAGTGAAGAGAGCCATCAATGCACTCAACCAAGGGGATGTGGAGTTTCAACCACACTTTGGCAAGTTCAGGTCTCTTTGGGCAGAGATGGAGCTGCTAAGACCACACACCACTGACCATGCCACTCTCCTAACCAGGCGTGAAGAGGACAGAGTGTTTGGACTGCTGCTCACTCTTAACCCATCTTATGGGAGCTTGATCAAGCACATCCTAAGAGCTGACAAACTACCTGACCTGGATGAAGTGTGTGCTCAAATCCAGAAGGAAGAAGGCTCAGTGGGCTTGTTTGGTGGAAAGGGAGACTTAAGCATGGCGCATCAAGCAGAACAAGCAGTGGCAAACAAGGCAGCTTACAAACAAGATGAGAGGAAAGGCCTGACCTGTGACCACTGCAAGAAGAAGGGTCACTTGAAGGACAAATGCTGGATACTCCATCCCCACCTTAAGCCCAACAAGTTCAGGGAGACTCGCCCTCAATACCAAGATGCAAGGGCCAACTTCTCAGCGGATGGTGCTGAGCCAACAACACCAATCACCATGGGTATAAGCAACCTAGGTGTGGGAAGTGTCACTGCCTCCACATCAGGCTATGCCACGCCAAGAGCCTACCTGGATGAGACCATCAAGAAGTCTGACTTAACAGCTCTCATCAAGGCTCTAAAGGAATCTGGTATATCTAAAACCCTTGGTGTCTCTCTTAATGCTTCACATACTGCTAATGGACCTATGAAAGAGTTTAAATCGGCTAAGCCCTTAGTTATAGACTCTGGTGCTTCCCATCACATGATAAGTGATTTAGAACTGATTAAAAACATAGAACCGGCATTAGGAAATGTGATGATAGCAAATGGAGATAAAATCCCAATAAAAGGTGTAGGTAATCTTAGACTGTTTGATAAAGAAACTAAGGCTTTCTATATGCCCACCTTTGCTTCAAACCTATTGTCTGTTAAGAAAGTAACTAATGATCTCAATTGTCAAGTTACATTCACGCCTAACAGTGTGTACTTTCAGGATATTGATTCTAGTAAGGTGCTTGGCAAAGGTGTTACCAAGGGAGACTTGTACTTGCTTGAGGACACAAGACCTGCAACTGATTTATTTCCTGCTTTTCATTCTGTTTCTGAATTCCCTAAAGATGTAATATGGCATGCTAGACTAGGACATCCTCATTCTCATGCCTTGAACATCCTGTTGCCTAGCATTTCTTTTAAAAGTGATTGTGAGGCTTGTATTTTAGGAAAACATTGTAGAACTGTGTTTCCTAAATCAAAGACTCAATATGATAATTGCTTTGATCTCATCCATTCTGACGTATGGACTGCCCCATGTGCATCTAGAGAGCAACATAAATATTTTGTGACATTCATTGATGAAAAATCTAAATATACATGGATCACTTTGTTGCAATCTAAGGATAGAGTGCTAGAAGCTTTTAAAAACTTTCAAAGCTATATTACTAACCATTTCAATGTTAAGATCAAAATTCTTAGATCAGATAATGGTGGTGAGTATACTAGCACAGCCTTCAAACAACACCTAGCCTCACATGGAATCATTCAACAAACTAGCTGTCCTTATACACCTCAACAAAATGGAGTGGCTGAGAGAAAGAATAGACACTTGATGGAAGTGGCGAGGAGTATGATGTTCCATGCCAATGTACCTAAGCGGTTTTGGGGAGATGCCGTGGTCACGGCCACCTATCTAATCAACCGCACACCTACAAGAGTCCTCCTTGATGCCACTCCCTATGAGGTACTAAACAAATCTAGATCATCCATTGACCATTTGCGTGTGTTTGGGTGTGTGTGTTTTGTTTTGATTCCAGGAGAACTAAGGAACAAGCTAGAAGCAAAGAGCACAAAGGCCATGTTCATTGGGTACTCTACACATCAAAAAGGGTACAAATGCTATGTACCAGAGACAAGGAGAGTCCTAGTATCCAGAGATGTTAAGTTCATGGAATCCAAGGCCTACTATGATGAGAAGAGTTGGGGAGAACTCAAAGACCTATCTCATTCTGCCTCGGACAGAGCTAACAATCTGAAAGTTCTTATGGAAAGACTTGGCATCAACTTACCAAGGGAACCAGAGAAGGGCCGGGACACCACTCCTCAGCCTGATGGAGCTGAGGTACGCGACAATGAAGTCTCTCATCATGATCATGAGGGGGGCAATGGAGAACAACCTACACAAGCTCAACATGAAGAAAACTCAGTATTGTCTCATGATCAAGATGAGATGGAACAATCAGAAACTGAAGCTCAAGATAGTGAACTTGAGCAGACACTAGCTCTAAGAAGAAGTACAAGGATCAGGAGACCGGCTTCAGATTGGGTTAAGACAAGGATCTACTACAATGCTCAAGCCGTGGCACATCCAGTGAGTGGAGTATGCACCCTTGCTCAGTATCCAGAAGAACATCAAGCCTTTGTGAGCTCATTGGACCAGGAATGGATACCAAAAACATATGCAGAAGCCATGGAGGATGATGAATGGAGGAACTCAGTGGATGATGAAATGGGGGCCATGGAAAGGAACAACACCTGGTATGAGACAGAGCTTCCAAAAGGGAAGAAAGCTGTGACTAGCAGACTCATACACACCATCAAGTACCTTGCAAATGGGAAGCCAGAAAGGAAAAAGACCAGACTGGTGGCAAGAGGGTACACACAAGTATATGGAGAAGACTACCTAGACACTTTTGCACCAGTGGCCAAGCTCCATACAATCCGGATCCTCCTCTCATTGGCAGTGAACCTAGAATGGGATCTTTGGCAAATGGATGTGAAGAATGCATTCTTGCAAGGAGAATTAGAAGATGAAGTATATATGAGGCCACCTCCCGGAATGGAAGAGATGGTAAAACCAGGGAATGTCCTCAGACTCAGGAAGGCTATTTATGGCTTGAAGCAATCACCAAGAGCTTGGTACCACAAGCTAAGCACCACACTGAATGGGAGAGGTTTTGTGAAGTCTCAAGCGGATCACACACTGTTCACTCTCACCAGCCAGGAAGGAATTGTTGTGATCCTGGTCTATGTAGATGATATCATCATCACTGGTAGTAACAAGGAAGGGATCAGCTCAACTAAGACATTCCTCAAGGCCGCATTTGACATCAAAGACCTAGGAGAACTGAAATATTTCCTTGGCATTGAGATGTGCAGATCAAAGGAGGGATTGTTTATGTCCCAAAGGAAGTATACCTTGGACATTCTAAAGGAGGCAGGAGACCTTGGAGGAAGATTGGCCAAGACACCACTGGAAGAAGGCTACAAGGTTATGCGTGAGGGGGAGTTTGATGCAACTCCCTTTGAGGATGTCAAGAGGTATAGAAGAATGGTTGGGAAGCTCATCTATCTCACTATCACCAGGCCGGATGTGTGTTTTGCTGTGAACCAAGTGAGTCAACACATGCAAGCTCCTAAGGTACATCATTGGAACATGGTGGAAAGGATCTTGAGATACTTAAGAGAAGCCCCAGGTCAGGGAGTTTGGATGGCTTGCAACAAGAGTACTGAAGTTGTTGGGTATTGTGATGCTGATTGGGCTGGAGATAGAGTTGATAGGAGATCAACCACAGGCTATTGTACCTTTATTGGAGGAAACCTAGTCACATGGAAGAGCAAGAAGCAGAAGGTGGTCTCTTGCTCAAGTGCTGAGGCAGAATACCGATCTATGAGGAAGCTTACTAGTGAACTCATATGGATCAAGGGTTTGCTAAAGGACTTGGGCATAGAGATCTCCACGCCAATGACTATGCATTGTGACAATCAGGCAGCAATACACATTGCATCAAACTCTGTGTTCCATGAGAGGACTAAGCATATAGAAGTGGACTGTCACAAGGTGAGACAAGCAGTAGAGCAGCAAGTGATTCTTCCATGTTACACAAGAAGTGAAGATCAACTAGCTGACATATTCACCAAGGCAGCCAGTAGCAAGGTTTGTGAGTTCATCCATCCTAAACTTGGACTCATAGACCTCTCTTGCCACTAACACTCACAACCGTGGAGGTGTTCTACTCTTTTCCTTGGCTTGGGTTTTCTCCCATGTGGTTTTTCTCAAGCTAAAGGTTTTAATGAGGGAATGCTTCATGGTGTCCAAGCTTGACCTGTTCCATGGTCAAGCTTGAGGGGGAGTGTTGACATGAAGCAATAAGAGTTGAGTATATTGAGAGAAGGCAGTAAGGAGCAAGAGGATCATCAGTGTGATCCGATTAAGCAAAGAATCTCCTTACCTTGCAATGCAAGACTGTCCGTACAATCTACTCTACCTTGGTGTGCAAGATATGCAAAGGGAACTGATGAAATGAAGAGAGATGGCAAGAAGAATATCTTTGGTCGCCAATGGGAAGTGGAGAGACATTGGGAAGCAATGTCACGGTCTGGTTAAGGATTCAAAGTCCCTTCCATCCGTTAGGACCTGTCATTATCAGGCTGAGCAATCTGTGCATACCAGTCCAAGAGTAGATTAGTTTATTAGTTCTATGGGATTCTTTGTTTAATATTTCCCTAGATGCAATAGCTTCTTTGTCTCTCTTTATATACTCATGTATCATGTACCAAATGAAGTAAGGAAATATACTTCCTCATTATTCTCTCTCACAGTTTTCGAAATCACCTCTCTCTCTTCTTTCATCTCTCTCT
>NW_026015950.1:0-8756 GCF_020379485.1 Brassica napus | reverse complement strand
ACTGGGAAACTAGAATCACTGATTTGAAAGGGGGATAGAACTTATTCATCCCAACTCCTAGAGGTATTCAAAAACTCCTGTTGATTCTCACCACTTTAGGTATTCCAAATTGAAATCTATTGTTGACATGAAGCAATAAGAGTTGAGTATATTGAGAGAAGGCCGTAAGTAAGGAGCAAGAGGATCATCAGTGTGATCCGATTAGCAAAGAATCTCTTACTTGCAATGCAAGACTGTCCGTACAATCTACCCTACCTTGGTGTGCAAGATATGCAAAGGGAACTGATGAAATGAAGAGAGATGGCAAGAAGAATATCTTTGGTCGCAATGGAAGTGGAGAGACATTGGGAAGCAATGTCACGGGTCTGGTTAGGATTCAAAGTCCTTCCATCCGTTAGGACCTGTCATTATCAGGCTGAGCAATCTGTGCATACCAGTCCAAGAGTAGATTAGTTTATTAGTTCTATGGGTTCTTTGTTTAATATTTTCCCTAGATGCAATAGCTTCTTTGTCTCTCTTTATATACTCATGTATCATGTACCAAATGAAGTAAGGAAATATACTTCCTCATTATTCTCTCTCACATTTTCGAAATCACCTCTCTCTCTCCTTTATCTCTCTCTCTCTCTCGGATCCTTAGTAAACCCTAGTTCTCTCTTCTCTTTGTTCTTGATAAATCACACAAGCTACTCTTATTATTCATACAATTTTACATGGTATCAGAGCAACAAAGCTCTTGAACCCTTTATCTACTTCCGCAAAACAAATCTCTGTTTCTTTTCTCGTTGTTCTTCACCAAGATCCTACCTTTGAATCCTCAAGATGGAGAACAGCAACAACAACAACAACAACCGCATAGCATACCTGTGACTCTGAAGGGGATTAACTACCTCTTATGGGCCAGGATGGTGAAGATTGCCCTTGGAGGAAAGGGTTTGTGGAGTCATGTCTCAACAGAAGCGGCTCCCAAAGCAAACCACCCAAGGAGAAGATGGACAGGAGATGGTGGTAGCTGATGAAGACAAGTGGGCACAGGAAGATCTCATGGTTCTCACAGTGCTCCTCAGCTCTCTTGAACCCGCCATCATGGAGTCTTACTCTTACTGTGAGACTACCAAACAGCTGTGGGATACACTTTACAAAGTGTATGGAAACGTCTCCAACCTCACAAGAGTCTTTGAAGTGAAGAGAGCCATCAATGCACTCAACCAAGGGATGTGGAGTTTCAACCACACTTTGGCAAGTTCAGGTCTCTTTGGGCAGAGATGGAGCTGCTAAGACCACACACCACTGACCATGCCACTCTCCTAACCAGGCGTGAAGAGGACAGAGTGTTTGGACTGCTGCTCACTCTTAACCCATCTTATGGGAGCTTGATCAAGCACATCCTAAGAGCTGACAAACTACCTGACCTGGATGAAGTGTGTGCTCAAATCCAGAAGGAAGAAGGCTCAGTGGGCTTGTTTGGTGGAAAGGGAGACTTAAGCATGGCGCATCAAGCAGAACAAGCAGTGGCAAACAAGGCAGCTTACAAACAAGATGAGAGGAAAGGCCTGACCTGTGACCACTGCAAGAAGAAGGGTCACTTGAAGGACAAATGCTGGATACTCCATCCCCACCTTAAGCCCAACAAGTTCAGGGAGACTCGCTCTCAATACCAAGATGCAAGGGCCAACTTCTCAGCTGATGGTGCTGAGCCAACAACTCCAATCACCATGGGTATAAGCAACCTAGGTGTGGGAAGTGCCACTGCCTCCACATCAGGCTATGCCACGCCAAGAGCCAACCTGGATGAGACCATCAAGAAGTCTGACTTAACAGCTCTCATCAAGGCTCTAAAGGAATCTGGTATATCTAAAACCCTTGGTGTCTCTTAATGCTTCACATACTGCTAATGGACCTATGAAAGATTTTAAATCGGCTAAGCCCTTAGTTATAGACTCTGGTGCTTCCCATCACATGATAAGTGATTTAGAACTGATTAAAAACATAGAACCGGCCTTAGGAAATGTGATGATAGCAAATGGAGATAAATCCCAATAAAAGGTGTAGGTAATCTTAGACTGTTTGATAAAGAAACTAAGGCTTTCTATATGCCCACCTTTGCTTCAAACCTATTGTCTGTTAAGAAAGTAACTAATGATCTCAATTGTCAAGTTACATTCACGCCTAACAGTGTGTACTTTCAGGATATTGATTCTAGTAAGTTGCTTGGCAAAGGTGTTACCAAGGGAGACTTGTACTTGCTTGAGGACACAAGACCTGCAACTGATTTATTTCCTGCCTTTCATTCTGTTTCTGAATTCCCTAAAGATGTAATATGGCATGCTAGACTAGGACATCCTCATTCTCATGCCTTGAACATCCTGTTGCCTAGCATTTCTTTTAAAAGTGATTGTGAGGCTTGTATCTTAGGAAAACATTGTAGAACTGTGTTTCCTAAATCAAAAACTCAATATGATAATTGCTTTGATCTCATCCATTCTGACGTATGGACTGCCCCATGTGCATCTAGAGAGCAACATAAATATTTTGTGACATTCATTGATGAAAAATCTAAATACACATGGATCACTTTGTTGCAATCTAAGGATAGAGTGCTAGAAGCTTTTAAAAACTTTCAAAGCTATATTACTAACCATTTCAATGTTAAGATCAAAATTCTTAGATCAGATAATGGTGGTGAGTATACTAGCACAGCCTTCAAACAACACCTAGCCTCACATGGAATCATTCAACAAACTAGCTGTCCTTATACACCTCAACAAAATGGAGTGGCTGAGAGAAAGAATAGACACTTGATGGAAGTGGCGAGGAGTATGATGTTCCATGCCAATGTACCTAACGTTTTTGGGGAGATGCCGTGGTCACGGCCACCTATCTAATCAACCGCACACCTACAAGAGTCCTCCTTGATGCCACTCCCTATGAGGTACTAAACAAATCTAGATCATCCATTGACCATTTGCGTGTGTTTGGGTGTGTGTGTTTTGTTTTGATTCCAGGAGAACTAAGGAACAAGCTAGAAGCAAAGAGCACAAAGGCCATGTTCATTGGGTACTCTACACATCAGAAAGGGTACAAATGCTGTACCAGAGACAAGGAGAGTCCTAGTATCCAGAGATGTTAAGTTTATGGAATCCAAGGCCTACTATGATGAGAAGAGTTGGGGAGAACTCAAAGATCTATCTCATTCTGCCTCGGACAGAGCTAACAATCTGAAAGTTCTTATGGAAAGACTTGGCATCAACTTACCAAGGGAACCAGAGAAGGGCCGGGACACCACTCCTCAGCCTGATGGAGCTGAGGTACGCGACAATGAAGTCTCTCATCATGATCATGAGGGGGGAGGGGGGCAATGGAGAACAACCTGCACAAGCTCAACATGAAGAAAACTCAGTATTGTCTCATGATCAAGATGAGATGAAGCAACCAGAAACTGAAGCTCAAGATAGTGAACTGAGCAGACACCAGCTCTAAGAAGAAGTACAAGGATCAGGAGACCGGCTTCAGATTGGGTTAAGACAAGGATCTACTACAATGCTCAAGCCGTGGCACATCCAGTGAGTGGAGTATGCACCCTTGCTCAGTATCCAGAAGAACATCAAGCCTTTGTGAGCTCATTGGACCAGGAATGGATACCAAAAACGTATGCAGAAGCTATGGAGGATGATGAATGGAGGAACTCAGTGGATGATGAAATGGGGGCCATGGAAAGGAACAACACCTGGTATGAGACAGAGCTTCCAAAAGGGAAGAAAGCTGTGACTAGCAGACTCATACACACCATCAAGTACCTTGCAAATGGGAAGCCAGAAAGGAAAAAGACCAGACTGGTGGCAAGAGGGTACACACAAGTATATGGAGAAGACTACCTAGACACTTTTGCACCAGTGGCCAAGCTCCATACAATCCGGATCCTACTCTCATTGGCAGTGAACCTAGAATGGGATCTTTGGCAAATGGATGTGAAGAATGCATTCTTGCAAGGTGAATTAGAAGATGAAGTATATATGAGGCCACCTCCCGGAATGGAAGAGATGGTAAAACAGGGAATGTCCTCAGACTCAGGAAGGCTATTTATGGCTTGAAGCAATCACCAAGAGCTTGGTACCACAAGCTAAGCACCACATGAATGGAGAGGCTTTGTGAAGTCTCAAGCGGATCACACACTGTTCACTCTCACCAGCCAGGAAGGAATGTTGTAATCCTGGTCTATGTAGATGATATCATCATCACTGGTAGTAACAAGGAAGGGATCAGCTCAACTAAGACATTCCTCAAGGCCGCATTTGACATCAAAGATCTAGGAGAACTGAAATATTTCCTTGGCATTGAGATGTGCAGATCAAAGGAGGGATTGTTTATGTCCCAAAGGAAGTATACTTTGGACATCCTAAAGGAGGCAGGAGACCTTGGAGGAAGATTGGCCAAGACACCACTGAAGAAGAAGGCTACAAGGTTATGCGTGAGGGGGAGTTTGATGCAACTCCCTTTGAGGATGTCAAGAGGTATAGAAGAATGGTTGGGAAGCTCATCTATCTCACTATCACCAGGCCGGATGTGTGTTTTGCTGTGAACCAGTGAGTCAAACACATGCAAGCTCCTAAGGTACATCATTGGAACATGGTGGAAAGGATCTTGAGATACTTAAGAGAAGCCCCAGGTCAGGGAGTTGGATGGCTTGCAACAAGAGTATGAAGTTGTTGGGTATTGTGATGCTGATTGGGCTGGAGATAGAGTTGATAGGAGATCAACCACAGGCTATTGTACCTTTATTGGAGGAAACCTAGTCACATGGAAGAGCAAGAAGCAGAAGGTGGTCTCTTGCTCAAGTGCTGAGGCAGAATACCGATCTATGAGGAAGCTTACTAGTGAACTCATATGGATCAAGGGTTTGCTAAAGGACTTGGGCATAGAGATCTCCACGCCAATGACTATGCATTGTGACAATCAGGCAGCAATACACATTGCATCAAACTCTGTGTTCCATGAGAGGACTAAGCATATAGAAGTGGACTGTCACAAGGTGAGACAAGCAGTAGAGCAGCAAGTGATTCTCCATGTTACACAAGAAGTGAAGATCAACTAGCTGACATATTCACCAAGGCAGCCAGTAGCAAGGTTGTGAGTTCATCCATCCTAAACTTGGACTCAGACCTTCTTGCCACTAAACTCTCACCGTGGAGTGTTCTACTCTTTTTCCTTGGTTGGGTTTTCTCCCATGTGGTTTTTCTCAAGCTAAAGGTTTAATGAGGGAAGCTTCATGGTGTCCAAGCTTGACCTGTTCCATGGTCAAGCTTGAGGGGAGTGTTGACATGAAGCATAAGAGTTGAGTATATTGAGAGAAGGCAGTAAGGAGCAAGAGGATCATCAGGTGATCCGATTAAGCAAAGAATCTCCTTACCTTGCAATGCAAGACTGTCCGTACAATCTACCTACCTTGGTGTGCAAGATATGCAAAGGGAATGATGAAATGAAGAGAGATGGCAAGAAGAATATCTTTGGTCGCCAATGGAAGTGGAGAGACATTGGGAAGCATGTCACGGGTCTGGTTAAGGATTCAAAGTCCCTTCCATCAGTTAGGACCTGTCATTATTCAGGCTGAGCAATCTGTGCATACCAGATCAAGAGTAGATTAGTTTATTAGTTTATGGGATTCTTGTTTAATATTTCCTAGATGCAATAGCTTCTTTGTCTCTCTTTATATACTCATGTATCATGTACCAAATGAAGTAAGGAATATACTTCCTCATTAGCTCTCTCACATTTTCGAAATCACCTCTCTCTCTCCTTTATCTCTCTCTCTCTCTCGGATCTTTAGTAAACCCTAGTTCTCTCTTCTCTTGTTCTTGATAAATCACACAAGCTACTCTTATTATTCATACCAATTTAATCATTCTTACAAAGAGATTCATCCTGGTTTGATTGGAATGGGACGAAGAAGCTGTGCTATTCCCAAACTGGGAAACGGGAATCACCTGATTTGAAAGTGGGATAACTTCTTCATCCCAACTCCTATGAGATTTATTCAACTTCCTGGTGATTCTCCACCACTTTATGTATCCAAATCAAGCTTCTCACAAAGTGATTCATCCTGGGTTGATTGGAACGACGAGAAGTGGCTAATCCCAATTCCAAACGGGGAAACTGGAATCACCTGATTTGAAAAGTGGGATAACTTCTTCATCCAACTCCTATGAGATTTATTCAACTTCCTGGTGATTCTCCACCACTTTATGTATCCAAATCAAGCTTCTTCAAAGAGATCATCCTGGTTGATTGGAACGACGAAGAAGCTGTGCTATTCCCAAACTGGGAAACTGGAATCACCTGATTTGAAAGTGGGATAACTTCTTCATCCCAACTCCTATGAGATTTATTCAACTTCCTGGTGATTCTCCACCACTTTATGTATCCAAATCAAGCTTCTCACAAAGAGATTCATCCTGGTTGATTGGAACGACGAAGAAGCTGTGCTATTCCCACTCTGGGAAACTGGAATCACCTGATTTGAAAGTGGGATAACTTCTTCATCCCAACTCCTATGAGATTTATTCAACTTCCTGGTGATTCTCCACCACTTATGTATCCAAATCAAGCTTTCACAAAGTGATTCATCCTGGTTTGATTGGAACGACGAAGAAGCTGTGCTATTCCCAAACTGGGAAACTGGAATCACCTGATTTGAAAGTGGGATAACTTCTTCATCCCAACTCCTATGAGATTTATTCAACTTCCTGGTGATTCTCCCCACTTTATGTATCCAAATCAAGCTTCTCAAAAGAGATTCATCCTGTTTGATTGGAACGACGAAGAAGCTGTGCTATTCCCAAACTGGGAAACTGGAATCACCTGATTGAAAGTGGGATAACTTCTTCATCCCAACTCCTATGAGATTTATTCAACTTCCTGGTGATTCTCACCACTTTATGTATCCAAATCAAGCTTCTCACAAAGTGATTCATCCTGGTTTGATGGACGACGAAGAAGCTGTGCTATTCCCAAACTGGGAAACTGGAATCACCTGATTTGAAAGTGGGATAACTTCTTCATCCCAACTCCTATGAGATTTATTCAACTTCCTGGTGATTCTCCCCACTTTATGTATCCAAATCAAGCTTCTCACAAAGTGATTCATCCTGGTTTGTGGAAGGACGACGAAGAGAAGCTGTGCTATTCCCAAACTGGGAAACTGGAATCACCTGATTTGAAAGTGGGATAACTTCTCATCCCAACTCCTATGAGATTTATTCAACTTCCTGGTGATTCTCCACCACTTTATGTATCCAAATCAAGCTTCTTACAAAGAGATTCATCCTGGTTTGTTGTTGGAAAGACGAAGAAGCTGTGCTATTCCCAAACTGGGAAAAGGAATCACCTGATTTGAAAGTGGGATAACTTCTTCATCCCAACTCCTATGAGATTTATTCAACTTCCTGGTGATTCTCCACCACTTTATGTATCAAATCAAGCTTCTCACAAGTGATTCATCCTGGTTTGATTGGAAAGGACGAAGAAGCTGTGCTATTCCAAACTGGGAAAACTGGAATCACCGATTTGAAAGAAAAGTGGGATAACTTCTTCATCCAACTCCTATGAGATTTATTCAAACTTCCTGGTGATTCTCACCACTTTATGTATCCAAATCAAGCTTCTCACAAAGTGATTCATCCTGGTTTGATTGGAACGACGAAAGAAGCTGGATAATCCCAAACTGGGAAAACTGGAATCACCTGATTTGAAAGTGGGATAATTCTTATTCCAACTCCTATGAGATTTATTCAACTTCCTGGTGATTTCACACTTTATGTATCCAAATCAAGCTTCTCACAAAGAATCATCCTGGTTTGATTGGAACGACAGAAGAAGCTGTGCTATTCCCAAACTGGGAAACTGGAATCACATATTGAAGTGGGATAACTTCTTCATTCCAACTCTATGAGATTATTCAACTCCTGGTGATTCTCCACCACTTTTGTATCCAAATCAAGCTTCTCACAAAGTGATTCATCCTGGTTTGATGGAACGACGAAGAAGCTGTTGCTATTCCCAACTGGGAAACTGAATCACCTGATTTGAAAGTGGGAAACTCTTCATTCCAACTCCTATGAGATTTATTCAACTTCCTGGTGATCTCCACATTTATGTATCCAAATCAAGCTTCTCACAAAGTGATTCATCATGGTTTGATTGGAACGACGAAGAAGCTGTGCTATTCCAAAGGGAAACTGGAATCACCTGATTTGAAAGTGGGATAACTTCTTCATCCCAACCCATGAGATTTATTCAACTCCTGGTGATTCTCCACCACTTTATGTATCCAAAATCAAGCTTCTACAAAGAGATTCATCCTGGTTTGATTGGAACGACGAAGAAGCTGTCCTATTCCCAACTGGGAAACTGGAATCACCTGATTTGAAAGTGGGATAACTTCTTCATCCAACTACTCTGAGATTTATTCAACTTCCTGGTGATTCTCCACCACTTTATGTATCCAAATAAAGCTTCTCACAAAGAGATTCATTGGTTTGATGGAAGGACAGAAGAAGCTGTGCTATTCCCAAACTGGGGAAATGGAATCACCTGATTTGAAAGTGGGATAACTTCTTCATCCCAAACTCCTATGAGATTTATTCAACTTCCTGGTGATTCTCCACCACTTTATGTATCCAATCAAGCTTCTCACAAAGTGATTCATCCTGTTTGATTGGAACGACGAAGAAGCTTGCTATTCCCAAACTGGGAACTGGAAT
>NW_026015949.1:0-14335 GCF_020379485.1 Brassica napus | reverse complement strand
TGTCTAGGAAGGCGGGAAGTGTTTTTTTTTTTTTTTGTTTTGATCAAAGCGGAAGTGAGGGAAAAGTGAATTATATATCTATATATCTAATATATTAAAAATAAGTCGACTTATTTTCATGTGTGATTTTTTTAGTTTGGACCATTTCTAAAAAAATATCATATTTACATAAGTTCATTATTATATCTTTTAAATATCTTATCTTTTTATTTGAATATGAATACTAGATTTGACCCGCACTTAGAAAGTGCGGGAATTAACAAATAAATTTTATATTATATTGTTGCTGTCAAAAATTATTATTATTAAATGTTTGTATGTGAACTTAATATATTATGTTTAGTAGTTTTTCATACGTTTTCATGGTTTGGGTGTGCATGATTTATATTAAATGATTTAAGGTTTTATGAAATAAAATGTGATGTATGAATGTGTTTTTGGTACAATATATCAACACATTATAATACAAACAATCTGTATCAGTAGTGTTTTTTTTGTAAAAAATATATATATAATTATATATATTATATTATATATATATCCGTCAATAATAAGTATTCACATACTGAGTAAAATATGTTATCAAGATTTATGAAATGTTTAACAATTTTTAATAGTTTGACAAAGGTGTTTTATAATTAATTTTTAATATATTAAATTGGTTTGAAAAAGTGAAGTGATTTTTAGACTGTAAACTAAATCATAAAGTTAATATGAGCTTCCTTTTTTTTAAACAATATATGGGCTAATTAATAAAAGTCTATTTATTACAAAATTCTCACCATGTTTAAGTGGGCTTCCGACAGCATTAATATAAGAACAAAAAACATATATATCTTCATTAGTTTTGAAAAAAGTCAGACAAAAAAATCAATATTGACTGTTAATTTGCTAAAAAAAAAGGAAAGTCATTCGAATCTTCCACGCCGAAAGGTCATCTTCATCAAACCTCCATTTCTAGAATCGATGATCGATTCTGAGGCGCTATAAACCCTCCTCACCCTAACCGATCTAAAGAGAGTACAACCGAATCGAGGGGATCAGGTTGATTTTTTTTTTATAATCGAGAGAAAGTACATTTTCGTTTCCTTCATCTATGATTCAAACTATCTTCTCTTTGTTTCTTGATGCTTTTCGTAACATGCAAAACAGATCGTTGATAACCGTGTTGTAAGGTAATAAAGGTATATCTGTCTTCTCCGATCGGTCTTTACATACTGATGGTTTGAATTTAATTTTTTTAGTTGAAGTATTAGCCGTAATGAAAATCATTTTTTCTCTGCATTACATGAATTATTTAGGAAAAACTTTGCTGACTGCATGATTGATGACACACGTTTACATAGTTGGGTAGTTTTGGGTCTGTGTACTCAATGTTCAGTATTACTATACTTTAGTCTTTAACATTAAATTATAACTTTTACCAATAGTTTTGGGATAATCTGTGTACTCTATGTTTTTTTCTAATTTCCCCTTGCTTTCACACATCTTCTAATCCTTGCCATCATAGACTCAATGTTTGCTTTCTCTGATACAGCTTTCTAAATAAATCTTGAGCATGATCGGAAACATTTGATACATCACTTTCTGACTGAAAAATTAACTGTTTCATAATAAACATATTTGAGTGCTTATATATACATTCAGGGAAGATGTTATTATCTGAAACATACCTAACCTGGAAGGATTCGTAACGTTGGAGCTATTAGTTCATGTTACTGCTATCTGCCTTAGTTTAGGAGTAGACTTAGCACCATCTTTTTTTTAAAAACATGACTGCTTTGCTTCACACCAGATTGTAACATTTTTGCTCTGTATTATTTGCTCAGTTTCTGGTTTTTAGTTATTATGATTTTGCTAAAAGTATACCAAATCAAAATAAATATCTAAAGTAGCAACACATACCTTTTAAATCTGTATTAAGTCTGCTCCTCTATGAAGTTGGATATTTTGTCGTATAGTGTATTGAGAGCAGCAGCAAAGTGTGTTATAATATATGCCCGTCCATGTTTACAAAATTGATGTAAATCTTACTTTTGCAGTGTATAGATATTGGATCCGACATATGACCAGCTCGTAACTGATAGCCATCTGAAACCTTACTCTCATATTACAGACAAAAAGCACCTCAAAATTGTTTACCTTCTTGTCAGAGAGAAAATGATTCCGTTGTCTCACTAAATTGTTACATTATCAAAATCCAGTGTGTGAAAAAACTTTGACTTGGATCCACGTTTCAGTTTTGTACGCCTTGATATCGGACATGTATGATAAATCAGTGTAGGCTTCATTTCTATGCCTAATTTTTTCGCAAGTGGTTAGGTGAATGGGTCGGAGAGTAGATAATATATATAGCAAAAGGAAAAGATTTGGTGAGAATAAAAAGAAAGATATTAAAGTTTATTTAAAAAATTGTTAGTAAGATATGCCTTGCGAGTCGGATTGCGAGATTTTGCTATAAATTAGGAATATATTATTTTTGGATTCATTATGGAAATTTAAAATTATTATTAAACTTCAAAGGAATGAAATATATTGGTGGTTAGCGTAATTAATTTATTGTTGAGAGAATATGCTTAGAAAAATATGGACCTGTTACTGGACTTGATAGATATTTGGTAATCCGTTTCGCAAGGCATATCTTTATTGCATATTTGGTTGTTTGTGTGAGACATTTTCTATTAGTGATAAGATCAATAAAAATTTTATTAACGATTAATAGTATTAAGTCGGAAAATTGATAGACAATATGGGGTTTATGGTTTGAATTATGAAAAATTCAAAGTTCCATATTTCGTTTGTGCTCATCTAATTATTATTATTATATCATATTGTAAATGGAAATATATAATATGCAATAATATATTCACGGATCAATATGGGATTTATGGTTTGTTTTGCATGGTTAAACAATTTTTTATATTTGTGTTAAAAAAAAAATTTATATTGAGGCAGCACTTGTAAAAATAGTTCTAGGGTTTATGGATTCACTTGAAATTGGCGTTGTAGGGTTATTGATTCGTTTGCTAGGTATACGATATACAATGGGGCAATCCGTTTTTTTCTAAAGTTCATGATGCTCAGATGATAATTTTAATATCAAATTTGTATTCAATGGACTTGGTAGGCAATGAACATCATCTATCAATGTTTTAGGGTTTAGGGATACAATACTTATAATTTATTATTCTTTAGGGAAAAAAAGAAATGTTAGTTATTTTCGTCAGTATTTCAATCAAAAACGTTTTGAAAGACTTAGGGTCTGGACTGGTTCAAACGCAGCGGTTGCGGTTGCGGCTGCGGGCGTTTGCGGATGGGGATGCGGGGTGGTTGCGGTTTCTAGCAGTTTTAAGAGATTTGTACGACTGGTTCTGCGGTTAGAAATTGGTGCGTTTGCGGGATACTTATGACTGGTTAACTACCAAATACGCAGCAGCGGTTAAATAATAAATTAACAATATTACATTTTTATATAATTATAATAAAAATATCAAAAATCATAATATTATAATAAATATGTAAATTATATTTTCAAAGTTATAGTTTAAAATTTAAAATTTTTAAAATTATAGAAAATATTTTTATTTATAATATTAATTAAAATATAATAGATATATTTTAGTATTTTATAATTCCATTTTAAAAAAATTTATTGAATTTTTATTTTTGTATTTATATGGTTTTTAAAGAAAAAGAAAAAAATTTATCTTCCCGCAACCGCCCCGCAACCGCAAACGCTAGCTGGAACCAGCTTTTGATTTTAAGAGGTTCAGAGAGCGGTTTGAAGCGATTTGTAGCGGGTTTGTATGATTGTTTCGAAAACGCTGTCAACCGCTACCAACCGCAAACGCTGCTGTGGTTGGGGGAACCCAAGTTCTAAAACTAAAAAGGGAGCAAAGGAATGGAAACAATCAAGTTCTTAAACGTAAGTGGGTCAAAGCAAATCTAACTTTTAATTAAATAAAAAGATTACAAAATAGGAGAAGGTTTACCTGGGAGCTGTTGTTTATGAAAAAAAACAAAAAACTTTTTAATTAAAATCATAGCTTAAAAATAATATAGTGGCAGAATCTTGTAAATATTGTTAAAACATAAGGACACCTCAAAAAAAGGCCTTCTGTTTTAATAGTATTGATATTTAAAATGTTCTAACAAAATCTTTTTAAAATCTTCTTAGAATCTTATTAAAATTACTTTCGAAAATATAATTTAATTTAATTATCATAAAAATTTAATTAGATAAATAAAATATTAGAAATAAAAATTGAATATAGTTTTGGTTTATAAACAAAAAATTTAAATAAAATGAAATTAATTAATTTCAAATACATTTACTAATAATTTTTAAAGATTTTGTTAGAAATAAATATTATTTCTATTTTAATTCTTTCAAATTGTTTTTGATAAAATAAAAAAAAATCATGATTTTTTGATGAGTGATATTTTTATTTGGACCATCATTTAAATTTTCTATTAAATGTATATCACTAATGCTAATATATATAATATTTTTAAACTTTAATCATAATATCTTTAATATCTTTTAATTATTTTTAAAAAATTAAAATTCTAACAAATCTCTTGAAAAAGATTATAATAAGATCTTAATTGTCATCAATTGAATATAAATATTTTCAACTAATTTTGTAATTAGCAATGAAATGTTACTAAAAGAATAAAATTATATCCTATTTTATCAATTTTATAATAATATCTATCATTTTAAAATAAAAACGTTATATTGAACAAAATATGATAAAAATTATTTTAAATTGATAAGTTAACATATTTTATTTTCAAAAATATAAAATATTTATGCTAAAAAAATATGTTGGTAGAACGGGTAATATTAGTAAACTATATAATGGATGTATATAAATATATTATCTTTAAAACTTTTTCTATACAGTAGTTTATTATATAAAATTAATAAAGCATTAAAAAATTACTAAAAAAATCTAGCGATTTGAATTACGGATCATGATTATAATAAATTAAATACAAAATTATTTTCATATATGTTGTTGTTGAATGCATTAAAAAATTTTAGTTTAGTAATCAAACGCAAATTCAATAGAACAATTATATAATAAGCAAACATATATATGTGATGATTTTAATTTACAGCATGAAACTATAAAATTATTATATTGGCATAATTATACAAATATTTTAATATGTGAGTAACATTAAAAATATATAATAATTATGTAAAACAAATATCTATATATATAAATGTGAAAAAATAATATCCGCACGGTTGTGCGTATTGGAAATCTATCTAATATATTAAAACAGAAGTCATGACTTCTTTTCATGTGTGATTTTTTTAGTTTGGACCATTTCTAGAAAATATCATATTTTACATAAGTTTATTATTATATCTTTAATATATCTTATTTTATTTGAAATACAAATAAATATATTTAAAAAATTCTTTTAAATGTATAAAAATTTCTTATCTTAAACTTTTTAATATACAGTAATTTATTATATAAAATTAATAAACATTAAAAATTACTAAGAAAATCTAACGATTTGATTATGGGTCATGATTATAATAAATTAAATGCAAAATTGTTTTCATATATGTTGTTTCATGCATTAAAAAAATTTGTTTAGTAATCAAACGCAAATTCAATAGGACAAATATATAATAAGCAACATATATATATGTGATGATTTTAATTTACAGCATGAAAACTATAAAATTATTATATTTGGCATAATTATACAGACATTTAAATATGTGAGTAACATTAAAAAATATATAATAATTATGTAAAACAAATATCTATAATATAAATGTGAAATATATAACCGCACGGTTGTGCGAGTGGAAATCTAGTAAATCTCTTTATATCAAAAATACTCACCACAACGTATTTTGATTTAGGGCTTTTCAAGAGAAACCTATCATTGACGAGTTTCTTGAATCAAATCAGCTTACGACGTTTAGCGAGGGAAGGTAAATTATACTACTCTTTACGTTGTTAATATAGTGAAGGTAGACTATTGACATGTGACTATCTCTGTAAACAAGTAAATTATTGATTTGGTTTCATAGATTTCTTATTTATGGTATTAAAAGAATCCATTGCTCTCTGGACAATCTAATCCTTATTTAGTATTTGTCAGTTAATGTTGCTTCGTTGTTTTTGTAGTTTTGATTTCTTATCTGATTTAGGTTTAATCTCTGATTCGGTTTGATAGTTTGAGTTTGAAATGGCTTAAAGATAGGGTAGAAAAAAATGATGTTGAAGGTTTGTCTGACGATATTCGATGCTTAGCTTGGGCCTGTCTGAAAAAGTAGTGAAATATTATATATCATTATATCAATGGCTATAAATTTAGAGAATCAGAGGAAGAGATGATGGCCTGAAAACACAAACATTGGTGTTTATGTGAATGCTAATATGGTGAGTATGCGAGCTCGCGTGATCAAAATCCTTAAGGAGGAGATATAGCTTATTATGGGAAGTTAGTAGAAGTTATCGAAAACTAAACTATTATGAGACTTTTAGAATTGTGCTTTTCAAGTGTAAATGTAGTCGATAGTCGCAGTCGAGGCTACAAACATGATGTTATGGTCATAACATGGGGTGAACTTTGAGTCGTTTGTTACACACGGATGAAGATGAAGAAGAAGACGAACCGTATGTCTTGGCCTCTCAAGCAAAAATGATGTATTATGTAGAAGATCCATGTGAGCAAGGATGGAATATTTCTGTGCATGTCCAACTAGAGATTTATATGACATGGGGGGATAGTAGCCCATCATAATATTTTTTTAAGAGTAAGTAATATTTATAGCGCTTACAATTCTAGTCATAATTATTTCAAATATTACTAGTTTTAACTATCGTTAATGTGATTTCATCAGTATATTAATAAATATTAGGTTTATATTTTCTATGTAGAGTTATGGATTTACAGATTCTGATGATACGCAAGCACCAGAGAACTCGCAGAGAGTTTTTAGAGACGCAGTTGGATTTCAGTGTCCACCACAGTTTGCTCTAGAGTGTAACACTTTCAAATGGAAAGTGCAAATCAGAGCTAACGTTCGTTTTATTGACACATATTAGTGTTATGTAACTGATATATATTTAGTTTTAGTTTTGATAACTAATGCATTGTCTGATTATTAAATAGATGCAAATGGAGAAATAGAAATAGAAGAACAAACGTTGACAACAAAAGAAGTTTGGAAACTGCAAAAACCGCAGAGTGATAGTTCATGATTTGATGAAGATAGTGGCCAGCCTGATGAAGATTCTGGAGGTTTCTTGGGGTCTTCGTTAGTCAGTCAGTTGAGCAATGATGTTAATTTGTTGCCAATTGACTATGCCGATTGGAGGGTATTCGCTCCTCACAGGAAGGACAAAGCAAAGCCTGGGATATTATTCTGGTAACAAAAAATATTGTTACTCTTGCAACATAGTTATCGGGGTTTTATACTTTTCTAACCAGTAATTTGTAAAAAAAAAAATCTATGGCTTTTGTTACAGACAGAATTCTGGTTTGATAACCCGGACACAAAAAAAAGAAACTATGTTCTAAGTGTATTAGGGAGAAGATGTAAGGATTTTAAAGTTCGTCTCTGGAAGATGTACAAACGGAATGACCGTACTGAAACAATTCTCAATCGTCCTGTCATGGTTCCAGAAGATCAGTGGAATGGTTTTGTTTCTTTTTCTTAGATTCACTGAAAAATGGAAGATATGTTTATGTATTGAATATAAAATATATTTATACATATTACTAGATTGGGAGTAACTTTTGAGTATTACATATCAAATTTCAGAAAATGTGTGAACGGAATATCAATAACTAAAAAATAATATTTTGCCACATAAAAAAGTTGAAAAAAAAAATTTGCCACACGTCTGCGGAAGAAGAAGAAAGAGTTTGCGAGGAAGCTACGCAACATTGTAAGTAATTTGAGTTTGCATGATTTGTTGATTCTTCAAACCATTCATGTATGTACATATTTATGTTTATATTGGACAATAAGTTAATATTTTTTTTTTTTATATTTTCTTTAGAAAGACCAAACAGGAAGAACACCATGCAGAGCAGAATTGTTCATTGCAAGCCGTAAGAAGTTTAAGAAGTCTGATGAACTTTTGTTTGTGAAGAAGCAAAGAGTCGTGCGGTTAGTTCCTTTAAATATAAAAACTTATAACTAATATTTATAAGCTATTAAATTATACATGTTTATATTGTTTAAATATTTCAGGATGAACTCACACTTTTGATGAGTGAAAATCTTTCAGTTGAAAGATCAAATATCACTGCAAGTTTAGACGATGAATATTCCAAAGTTTTTGGACAAGAGCGATCAGGATGAGTCTGGTGCCTAGGATGTGGACCTACACCTTCAAAGCTATTGAAAATGTCCAATACTCCAAATTTAGAAGCGTCAAATTCTGATGTTTTTGAGCTAAAGTCACAAGTTTCAGGATTGCAAAGTCAAGTCCAGAATTTAGCAGAATTGATCCAACAATTAGTTGGTGCTACTACTGTTCAGGTTATTTTATACTAATTACTGTTTTATATTTTATTGGTGTATATATGTGTACTAAAAATTAGTTTTTATATCTAGACTAATGGAGCGGTGCCAAATTTAGCTTGTGTTCTGTCAACTTGGCCAATGAACCAAATTTTTTTGCTGATATTATTCTGAGGTACTTTACGAGTTTTATATTAAACATTTATTTATCTAATATATTAAAACAGAGTCCTATTTTTTATCTACTGTTAACAAGTTATACTAGCACACCCATCTAAAAATTACTTAATATGACATATTTTATTATTTACATTAATAATAAAACAAATATAAATAAAATTATTTTAAGTATAACAAACTATGTTGAGAAAGAATCTAACAAAAATCATACAAATCTTCTAAATATTTTTATAAAATAACACTTAATTAATTTCGTAAATACATATAACTTTATAATTCAATGTTAATAAAAAAATTATTTTATAAAATAAGAAAATAAAATTCTATACTATTTTTATATATATTTTAATTATATTATGTATTATATTAAAATAGAAGTAATATATGAATTAAATATGGGTAAATTTATATATTTTATTTTTAAAATAGTTTCATTTAAATAAATTATCATTCATCATTAAAATGTGTTAAAATTCGAAAACTATATTATATTTTTAATAAATTTATAAACATAAATTTATTAACATAGGTTAAACTTTTATATCTACAACTACATATTATTTTATTTTTATTTTGAAACTCTCAACAATATATTGTTAAAAAAAATTAGTATACAAAACTATAATAGTTTATAACCAACCTTTAGTTCATATACTATTTAAAAATATGTTATTAGAAAAACTATGAAATTTTAATATTCATTCAAAATATTAATGTCAAATCAAATTTTAATTATAAATATAATATTAATATTAATTATAAAAATATTCTGAGAGATATATTAAAAATCTTACCGAAATTAAAATTATTTATATAAAATAATGTATTAGTTTAGTAACAAAAAAATTTCGAAAATCATATAATTTCCCACCTCAAATATAGTTGTGTAATTTTCCAAACAAATTTGACAAAATATAAAATTTTAAAAATAAGTATGCAAACTTAAAATGATAATGTTTTAAATTTTCAAAAGGTATAATCATAGATAATAAAAAATAACTTCTTGAAATGTAACACGAAAAAAACAAACTATGTTATAAAAATTAAAGTAATCTAATATTTTGAAGTCTTAGTTTAATAACAAAAAGAAACGAAAACTTCATAACATCCAAAACATATTCTATATCAATAAACTTTACTAAAATAATAAGTTTATATTCACAATATATAACACTAAAATTAAATTATATATTATAATATTTATAAATCAAAAGAGTACATTTATAAAATAAAACAAAATACCGCAAAAAAAAAATCGCACGAATGTGCGGGTCAAAATCTAGTTTAGTTTAAAGCATTAGTCTTTTTTCAAAAGAAAATAAATCTAATCTGATATTTTTTTACAGGCAACCCAAAACAGAGATCATGTGGATTAGAGTACGGCACATGCACTTTTAATAATAAGTTTAAAGCATTGGTTGGATTATTTATTTTATTAGCTACTATGGTTTTTATGTTTGGTTCTCGTTGTAATATTAGACTTTTGTATGCATTTTGATATTTATCTGAAAAATAATTTCTTTTTATTATTAATATTTTTATTATTTTAATGAATTTAATTTGTAATATTGGATGAAATATATTATTTCAATTACATAAATGTGAGTGAGCGTGAGTATTAGTAGCAAGTATGCAGAGCCGGGTCTGGATACAAGCCCATCAAACATTTACTTGAGGGCCGATCAATATAGAAATTAATTTGGGGCCATTTCTCAAATGTTTAAATAGCTGATATGGTTATAGCGGATGTTACATGAGTCGAACTGTTAGCAGTCCGGATTTGAAACCGACTATGCTCTTTTTTGTACAATATTTTTAAACAGAAATAATAAACTAACTTTACTTAAAAGAAAAAGGCAATATAGTAATAGCAAAATAAAAAGGAAATAGGATAATGATCAGCATTAACTAGATAAATTCCTCAGGAAAAAAAAATCAGTTATCAAAACCTAATCAATTGTTTTAGTTATTCCCTTAGGTTTTGTTTAGGTTTTGTTAACTGATTAGGTTTTGATAACTGATTTTTTTTCCTGAGCAACTTTTGTTTCTCCTACAGACTACATCATCTACGAAAACCATTGTCTATCGGTAAAGTTTTGTTTAATTATTAGACTTTTAAAAGTCCACTACAGACTCATCTCTTTTATACCTAGTCTTCCGATCATCAATTTATTTTATGTTAATGATAAATTATTTTTACATTAAGTTACATGGGCCAATTTTTTTTCTTTGCTTTTAGTCTTGCAAATGTCAGGCACAGCCCTGCAAGTATGTTAAATGATGCAACAATGATATATTAACATCAATTAAAATAAGTGAAACCATTTTTCCAATCACTTAAACAAATGCGTTACAATTATAGTATCAATTGTTATAACTGATACAATTTTCCATATTTTATAATAAGTAACTAGTAACTAGATCTTGACCCGCGCTTGGAAAGCACGGGTGTTTTTGTAATTAAATATATTTTAAACAAATTTCTATATAAGATAGTGTATAAGTTTTAGCATATTTATCCAAAATCACGGATCAAACCGTACCAAACTGATAAACCAAAACTGAACTGAATTACAAACCGTATATCTATGACTGAAAAATTGAAACTGAACCGAGAACCAAATGAGTACCTGAATTTTTAAATAAAAATTATATATTTAAAAATATAATTGCATTCAATTTTTAAATAACCAAATATCCTAAAAATACTATTTATAAACCGGATAACACGAAAACTTAATTAACCGAATATTTTTATTTGGCTGATAAATAATTAGTCAACCAAAAGTATAATTTATGTATATAATTATTTAATTCAAATATATATATATATAACAATGTTTAATATAACACATAGTATCAAAACTATTTTCAAAATAATATTATGTTTTAAATAAGTAGATTTTGTTCTGAAACACAATTCTACTGCTAACCTATTTAAAGTATTGATATAGTGTTAATAAATAACAAAGTGTTTTCAAAGTTCTTAGAAGTTATCACTAACCGATTTATAATTGGTTAGCCTAAATATCTAACATAACAGAAAATAAATAACAATTTTCTGAAATAACAGCAGATGGAAAGATTGAACCCGTTTTATGTAGACCATAATCATACTATGGATTCGTATAGAAACTGGTTTGGTATTAAATAATACAACCAAGATGGAATATTAAGTTACAAACATCATGATAATGTTGAAGTGTTCACATATATTACATGGGTTAATGAAATCAATTTAGTTAATAAGGTTGGTATAAAATAATGGTTGATCTCTGTAAAAGATGCAATTTTTTTCCACGGATATTGTATTTGTTTATAGTCCGAAGGTATTAACTATTAAATAAATCACAAGTAACCATAAATACAAATATAGGGTGAACATTATTTAATAATAGCACAAAATAATTATGATGGAATAATGCGTATATAGTAAATGTATACGTAGAGAATTAGGTTAGTACCATTTTTTATGACTTATTTGCCAATGAAGAATAATTAAGTTAGTAGTAAGAGAAAATAATAGGAATTCTAGTTAAATGAAATGGTCCAACTATGACTTTTTTTAAGTAGATTTTTAGGACTCCTTTCTTTTAATAGTATTGATGCTAATATTAACATCACATATTTCAAATGATATAAAAATGCATCATCTAAAAAAACCTGAAGCAAGTTGGTGTAGACACCATCTTCACCAGTTGAGAGCAGTCAGTTGCAAACACCACTTCTGAGATTCGTAGGGTCTTCATGCACTCCATCGCCCATATCAAAGCTTCCATTCAGCATGTAAAGATGATGATAGACTTTTGCGAATAGACATGGCACCCATCATAGTATCAGTTGATCCACCTTCTTTATAAACCCATCCTTGTCCTGTGCACGAGTCTTGTGCCCTCCATGCTCCATCTATATAACATCTATTTGTATCACATGTAATGAGGTGATCCACAATATGTGACGATCCCGTATTTGGAGAATCACTGGTCTGTGATTCGGCCCACATGACACTTTTGTTCCGCAGTCAGGAGATCGAACGAGGAGATCGAAAGGTCCCTTGTGTGATTTTGATAAATTTTCCATTCCGATTTTTCCAAATAAACCATAGAATCCAGGAAAAATAGCTCAAATCTGGTTCTTTGGTAACTGCCAAAAACGATAATCCATGTTTGTAAAAATGGATGAGGTCAGAAATATCCCTGGGCAAGACGGAACATTAGATAGTGCCCAAATTTGAAGTGCAAAAGGACACTCAAAAAACACATGATTAATAGATTCTTCCTCAGCCGCACACAATTGACATTGCATATCACATTTAATACCACGTGAGTGAAGATTCTATACACCCGTAAACAACCGGAAATTTTGCCAAACAAAATGTTTCAATTTTGGTGAACACTGCAGTTTTCAAGATTGCGCCAGTGAAGGGTTAGTATTCGGTCCCATATCATATTTTGTTCACCCATATCAGGAAATAATTTTGCAGTACGATATCCAGATTTATTGTATATCTACCGTGATCCGTAAAGTGCCAGCCATATGAGTCTGGATTAGGGTTACGACTAATGGCTAAACTCAGTATAGTACTCACATCGTCCTGATGAAATATGCATTGAGTAAATCCACGTTCCAAGACAGATCAACTGGATTAATGAGATCCTCCACCTTAAGTAATGGATTCAAAAATTGATTAGAAAACTTTGGGGTTGCTGACCTCGGGCGAGGAGCGGGGATCCAAGGATCATTCCAGACTGAAATGTTGAACCTGTTCTCACCTTTTGATTGCCCTTTATTAACCAGAGATCTAGCGGATGTAATACTTCTCCATCCATACGAAGGAGACTATGATCTAATAGGACCAAAGGATCTGAATTTCGAATTTCGTCCTTTGAAAACTTTTGCAAAAAGAGAATTAGGTTTATCAATTAACGCCATAACTGTTTCGCTAATAAAGCCGTATTTAAATTCTGAATATGTCTAAAACCGATGCCCCCTTCAGTTTTATACTTCACAACTTGTCCCCCGAAAAACCAATGCATTCTTTTTGAATTACCACTGCCGCCCCCCAAAAATGGGCAACTGTACTTACAACGTTTAGAATAATCGATGCACATAATTAAACATTTATGTTAAGCGTCACAAATATTAAATCAGTTATGATAAGGGATGCATTATAGTATCATTTACTATAATTGATAGAAGTATAACATCAGTTACTAAAACGATGCCTTATATTGCATCGTCACTATCGGAATAAATTATTAAAGTGATTGGTAATACATTTGTGTCATTCTATAAGTGATATAAAAGTTAAAAATAAGTGATGTTACAGACCTCGTTTTTTTGTAGTGAGGACACCTCTAATATTATTTATTAATTTAATATGATAATGATTTTAAATAATATTTGATATAAGCATATAAAGACGAAGAAAAATTTGACAACATAAGAGTCGTATTGGTATACATCAGAGGATCTTAATAATAAATTCTATCATGCTCTAACAAAACAACGCCGTGTTCGTAATAGGATCGTGGGATTTATGATACTGATGGGGGATGTAGAAATAGATATTGATGATTTGTTGAACAAATGTAGAAAAAGGTTACAGATTACTAGTTAGATTATAGCGATGATTTGTTT
>NW_026015948.1:0-34651 GCF_020379485.1 Brassica napus | reverse complement strand
CAGAATAAAAACGATTGTGTGGTCATAGGAACGAAAGCTAGGTGATGACTTTTTTTTCTTAAGGTCCACTACTTTCGATTCTTTCAATTTTGGTCTCGTACTTTTAGAAATAAAAACAACACCTTCAAAAACTACAAACCTTAACTGGACCAAGCCTATATTATAGCCATGACTCCAACGAGTAGGGCTTAGTTTTGAGTCAGAGAAGATATCTGAACCAAATTGAATATCTAAATTTGATAGGATAATAACTGATATTCACTGGAGTGAGGTGAAAGAGAAGAAGAGGAAAGAGAGAGGAGAGAGAGAGGAGAGAGAAAGAGAGAAAACGCGTCTGAGAAGAAGGCCGGCGTCCGGCTGCGCGTCCGAGCGCGTGCCGGCGCCGGTGGCTCTTCTCTTGTCGATCCAGTCTAGATTACTCTGGTGCTTCGATCCGGTGTCCCTTCGATATATTCCGAATCTGGGTTAGGGTTTGTTCCGGGAAGAGTTCTGTGATGGAGAGCTTCAATCGGCGGCAAATCCCTGTTCTGGATTCGTAGTGAGGATGTAGGACGGCGGTTAGTCGCTACAGTTTTCGTTTGAGGTTAGTTTTTGCTTCGGGAGGCGAAGGCTATGATAGCTCCGTCGTCGCCGTTTAAGATTCGGGAGGGTGGAGGCTTCCTCAGCTCTGCGTCGTCGGCAAAGTCTCCGGGAGGTGGAGGGTTACCCAGCTCTGCGTCGCCGGTTCGTGCTCCGAGGGGTGAAGGATCTCTTTACCTTACCTCGTCGGCTCTTGTTTTTAATCTAGATTTGGTTTAGGGTTTGTCTTTTCATTTTTTTCTTGAGTTTGTCGGTGAGAACCGAGGGCGATCTCTCGTGGGTGGAAGAGAGAGGTGGCTATTGCAAGTTGGTGATGTTCTGTGCGGCGGTGATGTCCTCGGGTGTTTGCTCGAACGGTGGCGGATGTGATCTCGCTACGGCGATTGATCTATCCGATAAAGATAACACACGAGTAACTCACGGCTGCGGTTAAAAGGGTGTGGAGGTCATGGATTAGGCCGGTCACAGTGTTGTATGTTCCTGTAATGGCCAGTGAGACGCGTCCTCTCCGACGTAGGTGCTCCCGGTGGTGGCGACGTTGCGGGTTTGGGCCCTGAGCTAGGGCGAATCGCTGTTGTCGAGAATGGGGTGTTTGGGTATGGGCTTGGGCCTAATTGTTTGGTTTCTTTTTTGGGCTTTCGATGTGGGCCTTCGGGTGTCTGTATGCTTTCACTGGGCTTCGGCCGTTTTTTCAATTAAAAATCTACTTAGACGGAAAAAAAAAATATAACTGATATTCAAAATTTGATTTTATGTGTTTACATAATCAAAAAACCTCGAAAACCTATATATCAGTCAGACCTATAATCAAATCTTCAATGGAAAAAAAATAATCGAAAAATATGCTAAGATTTTAAAATAAATTTCAGATACTCAGTCATCTAAATATATAAAATATTTGAATTTTAAAATAAAATTCAGATATTCAGTTATTTGAAAATATATGAACGAAGCTTATCAATTCAAATTCGAATTAAATATAAAATTTGAAGAAATATAAAAAAATATTTAAGAGGATTATAGATTTTAAAACCGTAATATCCGAACCAGCATCAGAACGCTGGAAAATCTATCAAATTAAACCGAGAATTTTACGGTTAAGTTCGATTTCGGTTCGGCATGTTGGTTTGGATCAAAACCGTATGCAACTCATACAGATTGGATTGAACTTCTCTCTCTCTCTCTCCGCCCATTCATCCTCTCCAACATTTCCGAGATTCCCGATCATGTCATCCGCCGGAAACTCACAGAATCCTCCGTCGCCACGGCGGAGACGGACAAGACGTTCTTCTGCCACCAATGCAACCAAACAATCACAATCACCATCTCCCCCACCGCCGATCCTTCTGCCCCTCTGCAACTAGGCTTCCTCGAAGAACACACAGATCCAATTTCCCGATCTCAGATCCTCCACCCTCATCACGCCTCCCTTCATTCCAGTCATGGACTTCACGAACCTCGATCACGACCCCGACGCATTCGATCCCGTGAGCTTCATCCACAGCCACCCCAGCAGCTCCAATCAAGCGGCGTCAACGTTCAAATGCTCTTCGAGAATCACCACCACCACCACCACGGTGATTACTTTGGCGTGGTGGTCTCGAGGATCTGATCCAGCAGCTAGGTGAAGACGATCCGAACCGTTACGGACACCTCCGGCTTCTAAATCCGCCGTCGACGCGTTACCTACTGTTAAAGTGACGATGCGATCGGAGATGAATCAGTGCGCGGTTTGTATGGATGAGTTTGAAGATGGGGTTGGTGTTAAAGAGATGCCTTGCGGACACGTGTACATCAGGATTGTTTGATTCCGTGGCTGCGGATGCGTAACACGTGTCCTGTTTGTAGGCATGAGTTGCGTACGTACGATGTTGATTATGAGAATAGGAGGCGAGGAGGAGGGGAGGGTGAGAGGAGGTTTAGAAGACTTGATGCGGGTTCGGATTCTGGGAGTGGGTCTGATATGGATACTAGGCCAGACGAGTTGGATTGAGGTGTGGTTGTCGGATCTTGGTTCCGACCAGTCTTGTTAGTTTTTTATTGTGTTGTGTCTGTGTGAAAAAGTCGTTTACTTATAGTTTTTTATTGTTCGAAGATAAATAGAGTTATTTTTTTATTGGACTCGGCAATTAGAGTGTGATTATAAGAGATTCGGTACATATAATGCTCAAACTCATTACTTTTGTTTTGGTTTGGTTTGATGTTGAAGCTTTGTAGGAGGGAAAATGTTCATTGCAGTAAGATGTTGTGGTGTTTTGAGTTTCTTGGTTTTGCTTACAAGCTTAAAGTTTATGTCTTGACGCTGGATCTGGAATGTGATTTTCTCATCGACTTGTCGAATAAACACTTCTTGTTTGCCTCTGTTTTTTATTTTGGTTCTGAAAAAGCGGAGGTTTGTGGAATTTAGAATCTATTTGAGGATAACTTCTTACTTCAACATTGGTTGATTGTACTTTCGATTATGGCACATTACTTGCTTACTAATTACTATGGTGATTAAGCCAGCTTGAGCCTAACCGGTCTAGTATGTTACATTTAAACTTATATCTGAGGGTAGGCCTCTTAGTACCATGAAACCGTGATTGAGGTGGTGGTCAGAACATATGTGTTGTCATAGCTCGTGGGATTGATTTGCATAAGATGGCGGTTAGTTGCTTATGTTTTGTTCTCTACCTTAAGCTAAACTCAATGATTGGTTTGTTTGTGTGCAGTTACAACCGAAATGTCTCTTTTGCTTGGATTGGAAGAAAACGTGTAAAGAAGCCATTTGTTTACACACTCCAAAAAACCTGTAAGAAGAAAACTGTATATTTGCTTTTAGTGAGAGGTTTCACTTAAATCTCTGTACATATCTAAATGTATTTATATTTTTTTCGGTTCGTTAGTGTATATTACGAAGGTGAGTTTTTTTTTAAATATGTACTGTAATTGCTATCAAATCGTGGTTGTTGTTCTGTAATAAGTTCCGGCATGATTGGTCTCTATGTTCGTTTTAATGATTGTATCTGCACCATCAGTCTATAATAAAATGTTGTACCAAATCCTTAAATTGACATCTATAGTACAGTGTGGAATGGATAGATAGAATTTATCGCAACCTCAGAATGTCAAGGTGTTCCTAGAATGTACTAACTCAAACACTGGGGGGTGGGCTGCATCAGTCTTTATCATGATCTTAATGTTCTTTTGGCACCAAAAAGAAGGAAATGTTCTTTCCGCATACTACTAGCTAACTACCAGTTATTATTATTCTTGTTGAAAAATAGCTGAAGTTTTTTATTAATTGGTAAAATTTGAACGAATATAGCTAAGATATGCTCAGGGTGTACATATTAATAGAAGAGACTCTTAATATAATATAGTTGACTACATAAATAGAAGATGTGGTTGAAACATGGACCAATTCTAATTAATTTATTAGTTTTTACTTGGTAGACTTATATTAGCCCCTCGAGCTTCTTAATCTATAGGATTATTAAGTACTCTTTAATGTGTAAAAATTAGATATCATAATGGTTATCATTTAAATACAATTCATATACTGTGTAGTTCAAAGTAACGTATTTAATCATTTGTATGGATATAATAATAGAAAAAAATCGAATTAATAGTTCCGTTTAGTTATAATTTAAAATTTGAAAACATTAATTATCGACATTTAACTTTGTAATATCACATAATTTGAAAAACAAAAATCGGTTAATAAAAATATAGAAGGGCATAATCGGAATTTTGACCACGTGAGGTTGCTGAAAATTCCACTGGTGGTGGTGGTGGCCAAAAAAGACATTCAAAACTGTCGGAATCGGATGACCAAAATTAAAAAAAAAAGAAGAAAATTTACAAAGAGAAGAGAACAGTTTTACTAAACAGAGAAAGAAGAAAAGAAGTTGCATCTTCTTCCCGATTTTCTCTCCAAATTTTCTCATCTTCTCTAAATTTCCTACTCACTATTGTTACTGTAGACCCCCTCCAAAGTGTTAATACTCATTTTTAATTTCATCGTTTCCTGAGTCTACGTCTAGAGAATCACGGAAGTTATAAAGTGTGTGTGAATGTTTGTATCTATGTCCAAGATCTATCTCATCGGTTGAATCAAATTCTTGTGAATCTCAAGTCTTTCACCATTAAAACTGGTTCCTGATTTGGTTTCCTATTTTTTCTTTTTTAAAGGTAATTAATTTCACAACTTCCAATCTTTACTCTTCTTGATCTTTTCTAACGAAATCAAGAAAACAAAATTTGTATATGTGAAAGCAGTCTTCCTTTTTAGAAATCATGAGATGAGTGTTTTTTTTAGATCTCATTAGATCAAAAGCTGTGTAAGAACAAGACTTAGATTTGTTATTTTTGAGTGAGATCTTGAGGTGAATCCATTGGATCTTGCATTGCTTTTACTTACTTAATTTAGACAGGGGAACCAGAAAGTCTCTACATTTTCGCTTTAGATTATTTCCATAGATTGCTTAATCTTTCAATCTTTTCCTTTTTGCTTGATGTGAAACACTATGTAATAGCGACTGTGCATGACTGAATACTTTAGTCTACATCCTCCTAAAAGTATGGTCCTTCTTTATTGTTCTGCGATATAAACTTTTGTCTCTGTCTTCTTCTAAAAGCAAACCACAAGTGCTTTGTCTTTATGGTCTCGGTTCTTTTGAACTAAACAGTTCTCTTCTCTCTCTCCTACAGGAAAAATGTCCAGAAGGTTAAGCCATCTGTTCAGTCACTTAAATCGATGCCGGCGGATTATAGATTCCTTGATTCACCACCCCTTGAGGACTCCTCTGGATCAAGTGTTTCTGTGACCATTCCACCAAATGGTCACTTGAAGAATGGGTTCAAGGGAACTGGAGATTCTGTTGGGGAGTGGATAATGGTAATGAGGATTCACCGTACAGCGTTTCAAATGGGGAGGTGTCTTCACTTGTTGATGGAGATCTTATCGTGCCCTTGCCTCAGAGTACGGACCGCAGGTGGAGCGACACAAGCGTATATGCTCGGAAGAAGGTATGCTTAAGATTGATATTTTTTTTTTGGTTTGGTCCAACAAACATTAGAGAAAACATTCTTTTTTCAGGTATTGCAATTTTGGGTCCAACTTCCAAGTGGTAACTGGGAGCTGGGGAAGGTGTTGTCAACTTCAGGAGAAGAGTCTGTTGTTAAACTACCTGAGGGAAATGTATGTGAATTATTTTTTTAATTCCCTAAAATAGATGTTGATTACTATTTTTAGTGTTTGATTCTTCTTGATTTGAACAGGTGTTAAAAGTCATATCAGAGACACTAGTACCTGCAAATCCTGATATACTTGATGGAGTAGATGATTCATGCAACTAAGTTACTTAAATGAACCAGCAGTGTTGTACAACCTTGAGTATAGGTACAACCAAGACATGATCTATGTAAGTCTTTTTTTTTGCTAATTTAGTACTCCGAATTCTATAGTAAAATTGTTTATTTCTTTTCTGAGTTTTTTCTTTATGGTGATAGACCAAGCAGGCCGGTTCTAGTGGCTGTGAATCCATTCAAAGAGGTTCCTTTGTATGGAAATAGCAACATCGAAGCATACAGGAAAAGATCAAATGAGAGCCCTCATGTCTACGCTATTGCAGATACAGCAATCCGTGAAATGATAAGAGGTGGGATCACGTTTCGTAATTGTTTAACGTATTGCACTCTATGTTTTCATTCTTATCTTGTTTCGTTTTCTGTTTTAGATGAAGTTAACCAATCCATCATTATAAGGTTAGTTAAAACTTCCTCCTTTAAAGTTCGCTGTTACATATTTGTGCACTGGTAAGTGTTTCTTATCACCAGATATGTTTTTTGTACAGTGGAGAGAGTGGAGCAGGGAAAACTGAGACAGCAAAGATAGCAATGCAATACTTGGCTGCTCTTGGAGGTGGAAGTGGGATCGAGTATGAGATATTAAAGACTAATCCATCTTGGAAGCATTTGGAAATGCAAAAACATTGAGAAACGATAATTCTAGTCGTTTTGTAAGCCCTCAATCCCCATTTTACTCTGTGTCTGTTGAACTTTTGCGCCTCTATCTCATAATATTCTTTGATGTTAAACTTGACAGGGGAAGCTGATAGAGATTCATTTTAGTGAAACAGGAAAGATTTCTGGTGCTAAAGTCCAAACATGTAAGCATAATCCTTGTAGTTGCTACATCACAATGTTTTCCTTTTTTTTTCATATACAAATGCTGACTTAGTTTTCTTTGCTGTTTCTTCAAATTTTGCAGTTTGCTAGAAAAGGTAAACTCCTCTATATTGTTTTAGCTGCTTCGAAACATAGTTGCGTAACATTGCCATGCTTTTCTTTTAATTCTGACACACTTTAATAGTCTAGAGTGGTTCAATGTGCGGAAGGAGAAAGGTCATATCATATATTTTACCAGCTTTGTGCTGGGGCTTCACCTACTCTTAGAGGTATGATTTGTAAAATCTGAATCCTATAAATAGCTTATAACAATTCTCTTTAAAAAGATTTTACGGTATAACTGACTTTTTAATTGTATATCTGACTCTTTTATTCCACTAATTGTCAAATCAGAGAAGCTAAATTTGACAAGCGCAGAAGAGTATAAATATTGCAACAAAGCAATTGTTATTCAATTAACGGAGTTGATGACGCTGAACGTTTTCAAGCTGTCACGGTAAACAACATTCATTCAATTTAATTTGTTCTTTCTTTCTTTCTATTTAGCGTTTGATTGAAAAACTTGCTGTTACAGGAAGCTCTAGACATTGTGCACGTTAGTAAAGAAGATCAAGAAAGCGTATTTGCAATGCTTGCAGCAGTACTATGGCTAGGGAATGTTTCTTTCACCGCTATTGACAATGAAAACACGTTGAACCTGAGGAAGATGAAAGTAAGGCTCTTCAATCCTTAGATACTGATAGTTTCTCTGCTTTTCTGTATATTGTGTGCGGAGATGTCACCTTAAAGTTATTGTATCCTTCTCTTGGAAAATGATTTTGGTTATTTCAAGTTTACTGGTTAATATTTGCGGCTTATCTGGCGACGTGCAAAAGCATTGCTAACTTAAGTGGTGTATCTTTTGTTTTTTTCTTCAGGTTTGTCAACTGTTGCTAAATTGATTGGGTGCAACATCAATGAGCTAAAGCTAGCTCTATCGAATCGTAATATGAAAGTTAGAAATGACACAATTATACAGAAGCTAACACTATCGCAGGTAGGCCGTTTACAAAGAATCGCTTGCATTTAGTTTTCTTTTTGTGACTAAAGTGTATTCTGCGTTGCGTTTGTAGTCATGATCTATGCTTCTTATTTAGTTCGCATCAAGCCTTGCAATACATGAATTCCTTCTGGAGATAATGACTTGTTTATTCCTTTTGTGTGCTGAGATTCTATAAATGTAATTTCAGGCCATTGACGCAAGAGATGCTTTAGCAAAGTCAATATATGCCTGCCTATTTGACTGGCTGGTTGAACAGATAAACAAATCTCTTGCGGTGGGAAAAAGGAGGACTGGCAGATCCATCAGCATTCTGGATATCTATGGCTTTGAATCATTTGATGTATGCTTCTTTTACTCTCTCTCTCTCTCTTTTTTTTTCCTGCATGAACTCACGGAAGCTATCTATACATTACATATTCAGATCAAAGTCAAATTACTAAATCATGACAACCATAGAAACTTATAGGAAATACTGATGAGGACCTGGAGGAACTGTCATAATTCTCTACGTTAATCTATCTGCTGAAAATCTGAATGCTTAGGAACTATTTCTCATTGAGATTTTACCTTATCTTTCTAAAATATCAACTAGTGGATGTGTCCACATTGCATGATGAGAAAGAACGGTCATAGATCTTATTAGAAAATGGTTTGATGTATGCATATTCTGTTTAAAATTTGTTCCAATGTGAATGTTGCTGAATAATTACTTCACATGTTGCAGAAGAACAGTTTTGAACAGTTCTGTATAAATTATGCAAATGAGAGATTGCAGCACACTTTAATCGTCATCTATTCAAGCTGGAGCAGGAGGTAAAGTTGCCCACTTTCTGATATGGCTGAGCATTCACGTTACAGACAGTTCTGAGGGCTTAACATGTCTTTTTGCTCTTTCAGGAATATATACAGGATGGCATTGACTGGACAAGGGTTGATTTTGAGGACAACCAAAATTGTCTCAGTCTCTTTGAAAAGGTAATGTGATAACTGATATTTATTTTCCTTTCCAAAGCATGTCAATTAAGTTAACACAGTGTAAGTATCACTTCTGTGCAGAAACCATTAGGTCTGCTCTCGCTTCTTGATGAGGAATCAACATTTCCGAATGGCACAGATCTGACACTTGCCAACAAGCTTAAGGAACACCTAAGTGCTAATTCCTGTTTTAGAGGAGATCGAGGGAAGGCTTTTACGGTTTCTCATTATGCTGGAGAGGTAATATAAGCTTGAGAAAACCCAGTGGCACTGTTTTACAGAACATAAGCCATGTTATGTTGTTGGGTCGGTGGGGTTCATTTTTTTTTTTTCCAAACTCAGGTTACATATGAGACGACTGGATTTCTAGAGAAGAACCGGGATTTGCTGCATTCAGATTCTATTAAGCTTTTGTCATCTTGCTCTTGCCACCTTCCACAAGCCTTCGCTTCTAGCATGCTCATTCATTCTGAAAAGCCTGTGTTGGTCCTTTATACAAAGCAGGTGGAGCTGACTCCCAGCGACTGAGTGTAGCAACTAAATTTAAGGTATGTCACTTTTGCCTTTAAACACAGCTTGCTTCTATTTTTCATCATCTTATAGTATCTAGTTAGTGACCATGCCTGGATTTTTTTTTTTTCAGGATCAACTTTTCCAATTGATGCAACGACTAGGGAACACGACACCACATTTCATTCGCTGCATAAAGCCAAACAATGTTCAGTCTCCCGGGTTGTATGAGCAAGGGCTTGTCTTACAGCAGCTAAGATGTTGTGGAGTCCTAGAGGTGGTTCGAATCTCCCGGTCTGGATTTCCTACCAGAATGTCTCATCAGAAATTTGCTAGAAGGTGACAAACTCCGATCAGTATTCACTATTAAGTAGCGGCACTTTCATAGTAATAGTCAAGTATTCATGTTGCTTCTCCTGTCATACTTTAGGTACGGTTTCCTTCTGCTGGAGAGCATCGCAGCAAAGATCCTCTTAGTGTTTCGGTTGCAATTCTTCATCAGTTCAACATCTTGCCAGAGATGTATCAAGTCGGCTACACAAAACTGTTTTTCAGAACTGGCCAGGTACTATATAGATAGGCTTCTGATGTCTTGACTTTCTCTAGAAGGGGGCCCCAAATTAGAAACTCTTACTTCACCTATGCAGATTGGGGTTCTTGAAGATACAAGGAATCGCACTCTTCATGGGATCTTACGTCTCCAAAGCTGTTTTAGAGGGCACCAAGCACGGAGTCGTCTAAGAGAGCATAAAAGAAGAGTTACTGTTCTTCAATCATGTATAACCCCTAGTCTCATTTCAATATTTCAATATAAGTAGACACTGTTTCAGCTTAACTTGAGCTACGGCTTCTTCATACATTTTTTGTTTCAGTTGTTCGTGGAGAAAAAGTAAGAAATGAATACACAGAGTTACTTCGGAGGCATAGAGCTTCTGCTGCTATACAAAGCCATGTTAAGAGAAGGATTGCTAAGAAACAGTATAAAGCCACAGTTGATGCATCGGTTGTAATACAATCAGGTGAAAAATGGTTTTGATTAAAACGTGAAATGTCAACGTATTGGATATATTAAAAGTTTCATTTACTTGCAGCAATTCGTGGCGAGTTGGTTAGAAGATGTGCTGGGGATATTGGTGGCTAACATCTGGAGGCACCAAGGTCCTAACAAAGTTCTCCCTTGCATCTGACTTAAGGTTTATAAATGAACATTGCTTGACTTGTAAATTGATTTGTCTTACGCAGAGAAATGATTCAGACGAGGTGCTAGTGAAGGCATCAGTACTTTCAGAACTTCAGCGCAGGGTTCTGAAAAGCGAAGCTGCACTTCGTGAGAAAGAAGAGGAGAACGACATTCTCCGACAAAGACTCCAGCAGTACGACAACAGGTGGTCCGAATACGAAACCAAGATGAAGTCAATGGAAGAGATCTGGCAAAAGCAAATGAGATCATTGCAGTCAAGTCTTTCCATTGCCAAGAAAAGCCTAGAGGTTGAGGACTCGGCTAGAAACTCTGATGCGTCGGTGAACGCAAGCGACGCAACGGAGTTATCAGAAAGCGGCGGTGATTTCAGGACTCATGGGAGGACAAGAAGCGTAGGTGTGGGGTTAAGCGTGATAAGCCGGTTAGCAGAAGAGTTCGGACAGAGAGCTCAGGTGTTTGGTGACGACACAAAGTTCTTGATGGAAGTGAAGTCTGGTCAGGTGGAGGCGAACTTGGATCCGGAGAGGGAGCTAAGAAGGTTGAAACAGATGTTTGACACGGAAGAAGGATTATGGAGGGAGGCTAAGGGAAACGAAACTGATACTTGGCAAGCTTGGGAGTGAAGGAGGTGGTGGTTCAGCGGAGAGAGTGAAGATGAAGTGGTGGGGGAGGTTGAAGAGTACCAGGTTTTAATGGTCTCTTTATTTCCTTGAGACGCACGTCTCTATTTTTATTTACACGTTTGATGTTATTCTGCGGTTTGGTCTTGTTGTTGAGAAGTGAGAAGGCTCTATGGTTACTTAAAAGAGTCATGTTTCTCATTTCCATCCAAATACTTGCAAATTCAGTAAATATTCTTTCTACTATATTAAACATATTTATAATATTTCTATATTTTAAAGAAGTATTTCTATTCTATCTATAGTCATCTCACCTCATATTCGAAGCTTCAGGGTATTTCTCTTACCGCCTGCGCTTGATAAGAGTTTCTCTCGTGCCTCATGAAAGTGTTTGTTCTTTGTTGGTCTTGAAGAGCCATCTCTGAGTGATCGTCAGGCTTTAGATTTCAACGCAATCCTCATCAATTAGCATGGGGTGTGTCTTCCCAGCCTGTTGTCATCTTTCGGATTCTAGGAAGCGCTTATTAGAGCATCTTCAATGTAAAACTCCATTTTTTCCTTCAAAATGGAGTAAAAGTGAAAATGTAGTAAAATTGCTCCAATCCTACTCTATTTCCCACTCCATAATGGAGTGATGAACAAAAAAAAAAGATTACTCCATTTATGGAGTAAATTTCATTATGGAGTGAGATATGGAGTTGGGTTGGAGCATTCCTTACTCCATATTCACTTTTACCCCATTTTAGAGGAAAAAAATGGAGTAGAGATGGAGATGCCCTTAGGACATATTTGAAGTTGTTTGTTGCGCCATGTTTGTTTTTAATTATAGCATTAGTATTTATAGAAATTATTAAATGTCAATAGCATTACTTGTAACTTTATTTGAAAACTAAAAGGTAAATCCCCAAAAAAGTGTTCTTATTTTAATAATAGTGATATTATATAAAGAAAAAAATTATAATTATATTTATGTTAATGGAAATTCTAAAAGAAATATAATTAAATTTATGTTAATGTGAAGTTGGTCAACAGAACTAACTTCACAGAACTATATATATCAATAATAAATAATGACGGTGACTCCTAACTATTCTTGCTGGAAAATTATTCGGACCCGACAAACAGTTGGATCTTCATTGCAGGTTCGCAGCAAAAGAGCAACTTTGTGGATGCTTTGTTTACGATGCATTGAAGAAGAAAATGAAACATGTGGGCTTAAAGTTAATCTCGGAGGACAACCAAGAAATACCTTACGACAAGACACTCCGCGTATGGATAAAACATGCGCCTCCGAACCTCTCTGCCGGGAAAACAAAATGACATAGAACATAGGTATACGAACAGATCCGGAGCGGAGAAGCCTCCTGACCAGACACTTGCCACAACTCAATGGGATTCGCCGGATCTAAAGAGAAAAGTCGACAGCCAAACGGATCCCTACCCAAAAGCCGACCCCAACCTCCTACACCGCTACACCTACCTCGCTGAGTCACCAGAAACTCAAGACGGCCGCCAGTTTCAGCCGTTTCAGCCGATCCTCCGCCGGCAAAGCTCGAAACCTCCAGGGGCACTATATAATGTATGTATGCTAGCAAATTAGGTTAAAGTGTTATACAATGAGTTATAATTTTTTCGATAGTGTGCAATTTCTCTTAATTAAATTGATTTTATTCAGAGTAACTATTTAACTAAAATAACAGGGGGAAAAAACGCACCGAAGATGAAAACCACACCATAAATGACAGTGGCACAAACGAAGTGCGTTATTAATCACATGCGAACAAAAAAAAAAAACTTTTTTAAGAAGTTGCGTTATTTTTAGTCAAAAGGCGTTATTTGTTAAATTAATTCTAATTTTCCGTTTGGATCTTACCTTTTAACTGGTTTATATAATTGAAGGATTTCCAAAAGAAGAAAAATAGTTGTTGCATATTCTAAATCACAAGAAATGGCAGCAAACAAGTTTTCATCTCTTTTGTTATTTTCATTGATGGTATCTACGTTTATACTTTTACCAATGGCTTCAGGTAAACATTTCTTCAAAGTTAAATTGTCCCAAAAAAAAAAACTGTGTACTATTGTTCTACTTAAGAATTGATAACTGATTGATCATTTAATTTTTTTGCATCCCAATTAGGACAAATCCGTATATGTCCGGTAAGGAGACCACTTGTAAGGTCAGCCAAGGATGTATACAAAACTGTAGAAAATTAGGGTACATGACAGGAGGCTGTGAAGAAAAATATTCAAGTATATATTGTTGTTGTATACATCATCATTCACCTAGTGTACACTAGTTATATTTGTTGATGTTTCTCTGGTTGACAACCAAATAATTATTATCAAAATTAATAAAATTATTTTCAAAACAATCTATTAAAGATATGGTGGACATAGTGAACAATTTCATTTATGTCCTAAATTGAAAATGTTATTTTAAATTGTTCTTAGCAAATACAATTGGGTTGATTGACAAATGCTTTAGAAGTGCTGTAAGATATTTCTACAACCTAAATTATTTCTAAAGTATAATTATTTACCAATCATGCTTTGTAAAGAATTTTTAAAGCTACAAATTTTATTTTATTTTTGTTTATTTTTAGCTGCGGAAAGCAATAAACCTAGAACACTTATTTTTTGCTTTAGAAAATTTATATGTAAGTCATTAAATCTTTTCAAACCTACAGCTATAATCCTACAAAAATTATTTACACCAACAAAAAAAATTATAGTCTTATTTCTACATCAAAAAAATAAAAGCTCCAGTTACTACCAATCATCTCCAATAAAAAAGAAGTTCATCTCCTACCATATCTAAAAACAACTAAAAGCATAAATCTTCACGATATTCTTCTGAAAAAGTTAAAAATCTGGTATTGTAATGCTTTTAGTACGATGAGAAATTAAAACGGTGTTTAATGTAGGGCTAAAGCAAAAAAATCAGAACTCGAAGAACTAAACCAAATCTGATTCAAAAAATAATACCAAATCCAAATAAAAAATTAGTTAAATATCCGAACGAGTTTATTTTGGGAAGTTAGTAATTAAATACTCAAGACGAAGACTGTAAATATGAAGTGATGTTGTTTTGTTTAATTTCTCCTCGCTGTTTCGTTAAATTGTTCGTATTTAGTTTTCAGGCTACAGTCACTTGGTTTGTATTGTGTGTTCCTGCAGGTTCACATAAAGAGGAAACAGATGAGGACGACTCAACATGTTGTCATTGAAAATCAACATAGAAGCTACATTTCCACACCGGTAGCAGTAACTAGGCGCAGATGAGTAAATAGAAACCTTGTTTGATAGCACTTTGTCAGTTCTAGTGTTTTGATGCACTATGTAGTACTCCTTTTGTTTTATCTTTGTAGTTGGCCCATAGATTTGAGAAAATTTCAAAAAATATGACAATATTGTTTAATGCCTAGTGCATCCTGCACTAACATATGATGATTTTCAAAGAGGTTTGGAGCCTTTGTCGTCTCCATTTATCAGGAAAATAATAACTTTATAGTGGTTATTCCATCGATTTAGGAGTATTATGAAGTTTATTAAATTATTTGATAAAAACAATTGAAAGATGCTCATTTACCATGAAAAGAGTTTAGCATACATAATACAAATGTAGAATATGATATAAACTTTAAAAAAACACTAAAGATTATAGGCTTCAGTATATAAAATATTTACCAAAAACTCAATATTTTTGTAGGGGGTTAGTCCAAAGATTTTGAGAAAATTTCAAAAAATATGACAATATTGTTTCAATGCCTAGTTGCATCCTGCGCTAACATATGATGATTTTCAAAGAGGTTTGGAGCCTTTGTCGTCTCCATTTATCAGGAAAATAATAATTTTATAGTGGTTATTCCATCGATTTAGGAGTATTATGAAGTTTTATTAAATTATTTGATAAAAACAATTGAAGATGCTCATTTACCATGAAAAGAGTTTAGCATAGATTAATACAAATTTAGAATATGGTATAAATTTTAAAACAACACTAAAGATTATAGGCTTCAATATACAAAGTATTTCCAAAAACTCAATATTTTTGTAGGGGTTAGCCCATAGATTTTGAGAAAATTTCAAAAAATATGACAATATTGTTTCAATGCCTAGTTGCATCATACACTAAAATATGATGATTTTCAAAGAGGTTTGGAGCTTTTGTCGTCTCCATTTATCAGGAAAATAATAACTTTATAGTGGTTATTCCATCGATTTAGGAGTATTATGAAGTTTTATCAAATTATTTGATAAAAACAATTGAAAGATGCTCATTTACCATGAAAAAAAAGTTTAGCATACATTAATACAAATGTAGAATATGGTATAAATTTTAAAACAACACTAATGATTATAGGCTTCAGTATATAAAGTATTTACCAAAAACTCAATATTTTTGTAGGGGTTAGCCCATAGATTTTGAGAAATTTTTAAAAATATGACTATATTGTTTTAATGCCTAGTTGCATCCTGCACTAACATATGATGATGTTCAAAGAGGTTTGGAGCCTTTGTGCTCTCCGTTTATCAAGAAAATAATAATTTTATATGGTTATTCCATCGATTTAGGGGGTATTATGAAGTTTTACTAAATTAATTGATAAAACAATTGAACGATGCTCATTTACCATGAAAAAGAGTTTAGCATACATTAATACAAATGTAGAATATGGTAGAAATTTAAAACCACACTAAAGATTATAAGCTTCAGTATATAAATATTTACCAAAAACTCAATATTTTTGTAGGATTAGCCCATAGATTTTGAGAAAATTTCAAAAATATGAAAATATTGTTTTAAAGCTTAGTTGCATCCTGCACTAACATATGATGATTTTCAAAGAGGTTTGGAGCCTTTGTCGTCTCCATTTATCAGGAAAATAATAACTTTATAGTGGTATTCCATCGATTTAGGGAGTATATGAAGTTTTATAAATTATTTGATAAAAACAATTGAAAGATGCTCATTTACCATGAAAAAGAGTTTAGCATAGATTAATATAAATGTAGAATATCGTATAAATTTTAAAACAACACTAAAGATTATAGGCTTCAATATATAAAGTATTTACCAAAAACTCAATTTTTGTAGGGGTTAGCCCCTAGATTTTGAGAAAATTTCAAAAAATATGACAATATTGTTTTAATGCCTAGTTGCATCCTGCACTAACATATGATGATTTTCAAAGAGGTTTGGAGCTTTTGTCGTCACCATTTATCAGGAAAATAATAACTTTATAGTGGTTATTTCATCGATTTAGGGAGTATTATTAAATTATTTGATAAAAACAATTGAAAGATGCTCATTTACCATGAAAAAGAGTTTAGCATACATTAATACAAATGTAGAATATGGTATTAAATTTAAAACACTAAAGATTATAGGCTTCATATATAAAGTATTTACCAAAACTCAATATTTTTGTAGGGGTTAGCCCATAGATTTGAGAAAATTTCAAAAAATATGATAATATTGTTTTATTGCCTAGTTGGATCCTGCACTAACATATGATGATGTTCAAAGAGGTTTGGAGCTTTTGTCGTCTCCGTTTATCAAGAAAATAATAACTTATTGAGGTTATTTCATCGACTTAGGGAGTATTATGAAGTTTTATTAAATTATTTGATAAAAACAATTGAAAGATGCTCATTACCATGAAAAAGAGTTTAGCATACATTAATACAAATGTAGAATATGGTAGAAATTTAAAACAACACTAAAGATTATAGGTTTCAGTATATAAAGTATTTACCAAAAACTCAATATTTTTGTAGGGGTTAACCCATAGATTGAGAAAAATTTCAGAAAATATGACAATATTTTTTAATGCCTTATTGCATCCTGCACTAACATATGATGATGGTCAAAGAGGTTTGGAGCCTTTCTGCTCTCCGTTTATCAAGAAATAGTAATTTTATATTGGTTATTCCATCGATTTAGGCGGTATTATGAAGTTTTACTAAATTAATTGATAAAAACAATTGAACGATGCTCATTTACCATGAAAAAGAGTTTAGCATACATTAATACAAATGTAGAATATGGTAGAAATTTAAAACAACACTAAAGATTATAGGCTTCAGTATATAAAGTATTTACCAAAAACTCAATATTTTTGTAAGGGTTATCCCACAGATTTTGAAAAAATTTCAAAAAATATGATAATATTGTTTTAATGCTTTTGCATCCTGCACTAACATATGATGATGTTCAAAGAGGTTTGGAGCTTTTGTCGTCTCCGTTTATCAAGAAAATAATAACTTTATAGTGGTTATTTCATTGATTTAGAGAGTATTATGAAGTTTTATTAAATTATTTGATAAAAACAATTGAAATGTGCTCATTTACCATGAAAAAGAGTTTAGCATACATTAATACAAATTTAGAATATGGTAGAAATTTTAAAACAACACTAAAGATTATAGGATTCAGTATATAAAGTTTTACCAAAAACTCAATATTTTGTAGGGGTTAGCCCATAGATTTGAGAAAATTTCAAAAATATGACAATATTGTTTTAATGCCTAGTTGCATCCTGAACTAACATATAATGATTTCAAAGAGGTTTGGAGCCTTTGTCGTCTCCATTTATCAGGAAATAATAACTTTATAGTGGTTATTCCATCGATTTAGGGAGTATTATGAAGTTATATTAAATTATTTGATAAAAACAATTGAAAGATGCTCATTTACCATGAAAAAGAGTTTAGCAGACATTAATACAAATGTAGAATATGGTACAAATTTTAAAACAACACTAAAGATTATAGGCTTCAGTATATAAAGTATTTACCAAAAACTCAATATTTTTGTAGGGGTTAGCCCATAGATTTTGAGAAAATTTCAAAATATGACAATATTGTTTTAATGCTAGTTGCATCCTGCACTAACATATGATGATGTTCAAAGAGGTTTGGAGCTTTTGTGCTCTCCGTTTATCAAAAAAAAAAATTTATATTGGCTACCATCGATTTAGGGGGTATTATGAAGTTTTACTAAAGTAATTGATAAAAACAATTGAACGATGCTCATTTACCATGAAAAAGAGTTTAGCATACATTAATACAAATTTAGAATATGGTAGAAATTTTAAAACAACACTAAAGATTATAGGCTTCAGTATAAAGTATTTACCAAAAACTCAATATTTTGTAGGGGTTAGCCCATAGATTTTGAGAAAATTTAAAAAAATATGACAATATTGTTTCAATGCCTAGTTCCATCCTGCACTAACATATGATGATGTTCAAAGGGGTTTGAGCCTTTGTCGTCCGTTTATCAAGAAAATAATAACTTTATAGTGGTTATTCCATCGATTTAGGGAGTATTATGAAGTTTTATTACATTATTTGATAAAAACAATTGAAAGATGCTCATTTACCATGAAAAACAGTTTAGCATACATTAATACATATGTAGAATATGGTAGAAAATTAAAACAACACTAAAGATTATAGGCTTCAGTATATAAAGTATTTACCAAAAACTCAATATTTTTGTAGGGGTTAGCCCATAGATTTCAGAAAATTCAATATTTTTTTAATGCCTAGTTGCATCCTGCACTAACATATGATGATGTTCAAAGAGGTTTAGAGCCTTTGTCGTAACCGTTTATCAAGAAAATAATAACTTTATAGTGATTATTCCATCGATTTAGGAGTATTATGAAGTTTTATTACATTATTGATAAAAACAATTGAAAAGATGTTCATTTACCATGAAAAAGAGTTTAGCATATATTAATAAAAATGTAGAATTGGTTCAAATTTTAAACAACACTAAAGATTATAGGCTTCAGTATATAAAGTATTTAGCAAAAACTCAATATTTTGTAGGGGTTAGCCCATAGATTTTGAGAAAATTTCAAAAAATATGACAATATGTTTTAATGCCTAGTTGCATCATGCACTAACATATGATGATGTTCAAAGAGGTTTGGAGCCTTTGTCGTATCCGTTTATCAAGAAAATAATAACTTTAGAGTGGTTATTCCATCGATTTAAGGAGTATTATGAAGTTTATTACATTATTGATGAAAAACAATTGAAAAGATGCTCATTTACCATGAAAAGAGTTTAGCATATATTAATACAAATGTAGAATTGGTACAAATTTCAAAACAACACTAAAGATTATAGGCTTCAGTATATAAAGTATTTACCAAAAACTCAATATTTTTGTAAGGGTTAGCCCATAGATTTTGAGAAAATTTCAAAAATATGAGAATATTGTTTTAACGCTTAGTTGCATCCTGCACTAACATAGATGATGTTCAAAGAAGTTTGGAGCCTTTGTGCTCTCCGTTTATCAAGAAAATAATAATTTTATATTGGCTATTCCATCGATTTTGGGGGTATTATGAAGTTTTACTAAATTAATTGATAAAAACAATTGAACGATGCTCATTTACCATGAAATAGAGTTTAGCATACATTAATACAAATGTAGAATATGGTAGAAATTTTAAAACAACACTAAAGATTATAGGCTTCAGTATATAAAGTATTTACCAAAAACTCAATATTTGTAGGGGTTAGCCCATAGATTTTGAGAAAATTTAAAAAAATATGACAATATTGTTTCAATGCCTAGTTCCATCCTGCACTAACATATGATGATGTTCAAAGGGGTTTTGAGCCTTTGTCGTATCCGTTTATCAAGAAAATAATAACTTTATAGTGGTTATTCCATCGATTTAGGGGTATTATGAAGTTTTATTACATTATTTGATAAAAACAATTGAAAGATGCTCATTTACCATGAAAAACAGTTTAGCATACATTAATACAATGTAGAATATGGTAGAAAATTTAAAACAACACTAAAGATTATAGGCTTCAGTATATAAAGTATTTACCAAAAACTCAATATTTTGTAGGGGTTAGCCCATAGATTTCAGAAAATTTCAATATTTTTAATGCCTAGTTGCATCCTGCACTAACATATGATGATGTTCAAAGAGGTTTAGAGCCTTTGTCGTAACCGTTTATCAAGAAATAATAAACTTTATAGTGATTATTCCATCGATTTAAGGAGTATTATGAAGTTATTACATTATTTGATAAAAACAATTGAAAAGATGTTCATTTACCATGAAAAAGAGTTTAGCATATATAATAAAAATGTAGAATTGGTTCAAATTTTAAAACAACACTAAAGATTATAGGCTTCAGTATATAAAGTATTTAGCAAAAAACTCAATATTTTGTAGGGGTTAGCCCATAGATTTTGAGAAAATTTCAAAAAATATGACAATATTTTTTAATGCCTAGTTGCATCATGCACTAACATATGATGATGTTCAAAGAGGTTTGGAGCCTTTGTCGTATCCGTTTATCAAGAAAATAATAATTAGAGTGGTTATTCCATCGATTTAAGGAGTATTATGAAGTTTATTACATTATTTGATAAAAACAATTGAAAAGATGCTCATTTACCATGAAAAAGAGTTTAGCATAATTAATACAAATGTAGAATTGGTACAAATTTCAAAACAACACTAAAGATTATAGGCTTCAGTATATAAAGTATTTACCAAAAACTCAATATTTTGTAAGGGTTAGCCCATAGATTTTGAGAAAATTTCAAAAATATGAGAATATTGTTTTAACGCTTAGTTGCATCCTGCACTAACATAGATGATGTTCAAAGAAGTTTGGAGCCTTGTGCTCTCCGTTTATCAAGAAAATAATAATTTATATTGGCTATTCCATCGATTTGGGGGGTATTATGAAGTTTTACTAAATTAATTGATAAAAACAATTGAACGATGCTCATTTACCATGAAATAGAGTTTAGCATACATTAATAAATGTAGAATATGGTAGAAATTTTAAAACAACACTAAAGATTATAGGCTTCAGTATATAAAGTATTTACCAAAAACTCATATTTTTGTAGGGGTTAGCCCATAGATTTTGAGAAAATTTAAAAAAATATGACAATATGTTTCAATGCCTAGTTCCATCCTGCACTAACATATGATGATGTTCAAAGGGGTTTTGAGCCTTGTCGTATCCGTTTATCAAGAAAATAATAACTTTATAGTGGTTATTCCATCGATTTAGGGAGTATTATGAAGTTTTATTACATTATTTGATAAAAACAATTGAAAGATGCTCATTTACCATGAAAAACAGTTTAGCATACATTAATACAAATGTAGAATATGGTAGAAAATTTAAAACAACACTAAAGATTATAGGCTTCAGTATATAAAGTATTTACCAAAAACTCAATATTTTTGTAGGGGTTAGCCCATAGATTTCAGAAAATTTCATATTTTTTTAATGCCTAGTTGCATCCTGCACTAACATATGATGATGTTCAAAGAGGTTTAGAGCCTTTGTCGTAACCGTTTATCAAGAAAAAATAACTTTATAGTGATTATTCCATCGATTTAAGGAGTATTATGAAGTGTTATTACATTATTTGATAAAAACAATTGAAAAGATGTTCATTTACCATGAAAAAGAGTTTAGCATATATTAATAAAAATGTATTGGTTCAAATTTTAAAACAACACTAAAGATTATAGGCTTCAGTATATAAAGTATTTACCAAAAACTCAATATTTATGTAGGGGTTAGCCCATAGATTTTGAGAAAATTTCAAAAAATATGACATATTTTTTTAATGCCTAGTTGCATCATGCACTAACATATGATGATGTTCAAAGAGGTTTGGAGCCTTTGTCGTATCCGTTTATCAAGAAAATAATAACTTTAGAGTGGTTATTCCATCGATTTAAGAGTATTATGAAGTTTTATTACATTATTTGATAAAAACAATTGAAAAGATGCTCATTTACCATGAAAAAGAGTTTAGCATATATTAATACAAATGTAGAATTGGTACAAATTTCAAAACAACACTAAAGATTATAGGCTTCAGTATATAAAGTATTTACCAAAAACTCAATTTTTGTAGGGGTTAGCCATAGATTTTGAGAAAATTTCAAAAATATGAGAATATTGTTTTAACGCTTAGTTGCATCCTGCACTAACATAGATGATGTTCAAAGAAGTTTGGAGCCTTTGTGCTCTCCGTTTATCAAGAAAATAATAATTTTATATTGGCTATTCCATCGATTTATGGGGTATTATGAAGTTTTACTAAATTAATTGATAAAAACAATTGAACGATGCTCATTTACCATGAAATAGAGTTTAGCATACATTAATACAAATGTAGAATATGGTAGAAATTTAAAACAACACTAAAGATTATAGGCTTCAGTATATAAAGTATTTCACAAAAACTCAAATTTTTTTAGGGTTAGCCCATAGATTTGAGAAAATTTCAAAAAATATGTCAATATTGTTTAATGCTAGTTGCATCCTGCACTAACATATGATGATGTTCAAAGAGGTTTGGAGCCTTTGTGCTCTCCGTTTATCAAGAAAATAATAATTTTATATTGGCTACTCCATCGATTTAGGGGGTATTATGAAGTTTTACTAAATTAATTGATAAAAACAATTGAACGATGCTCATTTACCATGAAAAAGAGTTTAGCATACATTAATACAAATTTAGAATATGGTAGAAATTTTAAAACAACACTAAAGATTATAGGCTTCAGTATATAAAGTATTTACCAAAAACTCAATATTTTTGTAGGGGTTAGCCCATAGATTTTGAGAAAATTTCAAAAAATATGAGAATATTGTTTTAATGCTTAGTTGCATCCTGCACTAACATATGATGATGTTCAAAGAAGTTTGGAGCCTTTGTGCTCTCCGTTTATCAAGAAAATAATAATTTTATATTGGCTATTCCATCGATTTTGGGGGTATTATGAAGTTTTACTAAATTAATTGATAAAAAAAATTGAACGATGCTCATTTACCATGAAATAGAGTTTAGCATACATTAATACAAATGTAGAATATGGTAGAAATTTTAAAACAACACTAAAGATTATAGGCTTCAGTATATAAAGTATTTACCAAAAACTCAATATTTTTGTAGGGGTTAGCCCATAGATTTTGAGAAAATTTCAAAAAATATGACAATATTGTTTTAATGACTAGTTGCATCCTGCACTAACATATGATGATTTTCAAAGAGGTTTGGAGCCTTTGTCGTCTCCATTTATCAGGAAAATAATAACTTTATAGTGGTTATTCCATCGATTTAGGGAGTATTATGAAGTTTTATTAAATTTTTTGATAAAAACAATTGAAAGATGCTCATTTACCATAAAAAAGAGTTTAGCATACATTAATACAAATGTATAATGGTATTAATTTTAAAACAACACTAAAGATTATAGGCTTCAGTATATAAAATATTTACCAAAAACTCAATATTTTTTTAGGGGTTAGCCCATAGATTTTGAGAAAATTCAAAAAATATGACAATATTGTTTTAATGCCTAGTTGCATCCTGCACTAACATATGATGATGTTCAAAGAGGTTTGGGGCCTTTGTGCTCTCCGTTTATCAAGAAAATAATAACTTTAGAGTGGTTATTCCATCGATTTAAGGAGTATTATGAAGTTTTATTACATTATTTGATAAAAACAATTGAAAAGATGCTCATTTACCATGAAAAAGAGTTTAGCATATATTAATACAAATGTAGAATTGGTACAAATTTTAAAACAACACTAAAGATTATAGGCTTCAGTATATAAAGTATTTACCAAAAACCAAAATCATATTTTTGTAGGGGTTAGCCCATAGATTTTGAGAAAATTTCAAAAAATATGAGAATATTGTTTTAATGCTTAGTTGCATCCTGCACTAACATAGATGATGTTCAAAGAAGTTTGGAGCCTTTGTGCTCTCCGTTTATCAAGAAAATAATAATTTTATTGGCTTATTCCATCGATTTTGGGGGTATTATGAAGTTTTACTTAATTAATTGATAAAAACAATTGAACGATGCTCATTTACCATGAAATAGAGTTTAGCATACATTATACAAATGTAGAATATGGTAGAATTTTAAAACAACACTAAAGATTATAGGCTTCAGTATATAAAAGTATTTACCAAAAACTCAATATTTTTGTAGGGGTTAGCCCATAGATTTTGAGAAAATTTCAAAAAATATGACAAATGTTTTTAATGACTAGTTGCATCCTGCACTACACATATGATGATTTCAAAGAGGTTTGGAGCCTTTGTCGTCTCCATTTATCAGGAAATAATAACTTTATAGTGGTTATTCCATCGATTTAGGGAGTATTATGAAGTTTTATTAAATTTTTTGATAAAAACAATTGAAAGATGCTCATTTACCATAAAAAAGAGTTTAGCATACATTAATACAAATGTATAATGGTATTAATTTTAAAACAACACTAAAGATTATAGGCTTGAGTATATAAAATATTTACCAAAAACTCATATTTTTTTAGGGGTTAGCCCATAGATTTTGAGAAATTTCAAAAAATATGACAATATTGTTTTAATGCCTAGTTGCATCCTGCACTAACATATGATGATGTTCAAAGAGGTTTGGCCTTTGTGCTCTCCGTTTATCAAGAAAATAATAACTTTAGAGTGGTTATTCCATCGATTAAGGAGTATTATGAAGTTTTATTACATTTTGATAAAACAATTGAAAAGATGCTCATTTACCATGAAAAAGAGTTTAGCATATATTAATACAAATGTAGAATTGGTACAAATTTTAAAACAACACTAAAGATTATAGGCTTCAGTATATAAAGTATTTACCAAAAACTCAATATTTTTGTAGGGGTTAGCCCATAGATTTTGAGAAAATTTCAAAAAATATGAGAATATTGTTTTAATGCTTAGTTGCATCCTGCACTAACATAGATGATGTTCAAAGAAGTTTGGAGCCTTTGTGCTCTCCGTTTATCAAGAAAATAATAATTTTATATTGGCTATTCCATCGATTTTGGGGGTATTATGAAGTTTTACTTAATTAATTGATAAAAACAATTGAACGATGCTCATTTACCATGAAATAGAGTTTAGCATACATTAATACAAATGTAGAATATGGTAGAAATTTTAAAACAACACTAAAGATTATAGGCTTCAGTATATAAAGTATTTACCAAAAACTCAATATTTTTGTAGGGGTTAGCCCATAGATTTTGAGAAAATTTTAAAAAATATGATAATATTGTTTTAATGCCTAGTTGCATCCTGCACTAACATATGATGATTTTCAAAGAGGTTTGGAGCCTTTGTCGTCTCCATTTTTCAGGAAAATAGTAACTTTATAGTGGTTATTCCATCGATTTAGGGAGTATTATGAAGTTTTATTAAATTATTTGATAAAAACAATTGAACGATGCTCATTTACCATGAAAAAGAGTTTATCAGACATTAATACAAATGTAGAATATGGTACAAATTTTAAAACAACACTAAAGATTATAGGCTTCAGTATATAAAGTATTTACCAAAAACTCAATATTTTTGTAGGGGTTAGCCCATAGATTTTGAGAAAATTTCAAAAAATATGTCAATATTGTTTTAATGCTTAGTTGCATCCTGCACTAACATATGATGATGTTCAAAGAGGTTTGGAGCCTTTGTGCCATCCGTTTATCAAGAAAATAAAAATTTTATATTGGTAACTCCATCGATTTAGGGGTATTTTGAAGTTTTACTAAATTAATTGATAAAAACAATTGAACGACGCTCATTTACCATGAAAAAGAGTTTAGCATACATTAATACAAATGTAGAATATGGTAGAAATTTTAAAACAACACTAAAGATTATAGGCTTCAGTATATAAAGTATTTACCAAAAACTCAATATTTTTGTAGGGGTTAGCCCATAGATTTTGAGAAAATTTCAAAAAATATGATAATATTGTTTAATGCCTAGTTGCATCCTGCACTAACATGATGATGATTTTCAAAGAGCTTTGGAGCCTTTGTCGTCTCCATTTTTCAGGAAAATAGTAACTTTATAGTGGTTATTCCATCGATTTAGGGAGTATTATGAAGTTTTATTAAATTATTTGATAAAAACAATTGAACGATGCTCATTTACCATGAAAAAGAGTTTATCAGACATTAATACAAATGTAGAATATGGTACAAATTTTAAAACAACACTAAAGATTATAGGCTTCAGTATATAAAGTATTTACCAAAAACTCAATATTTTTGTAGGGGTTAGCCCATAGATTTTGAGAAAATTTCAAAAAATATGTCAATATTGTTTTAATGCTTAGTTGCATCCTGCACTAACATATGATGATGTTCAAAGAGGTTTGGAGCCTTTGTGCTCTCGTTTATCAAGAAAATAATAATTTTATATTGGCTACTCCATCGATTTAGGGGGTATTATGAAGTTTACTAATTAATGATAAAAACAATTGAACGATGCTCATTTACCATGAAAAAGAGTTTAGCATACATTATTACAAATTTAGAATATGGTAGAAATTTTAAAACAACACTAAAGATTATAGGCTTCAGTATATAAAGTATTTACCAAAAACTCAATATTTTTGTAGGGTTAGCCCATAGATTTTGAGAAAATTTCAAAAAATATGATAATATTGTTTTAATGCCTAGTTGCATCCTGCACTAACATATGATGATTTTCAAAGAGGTTTGGAGCCTTTGTCGTCTCCATTTTTCAGGAAAATAGTAACTTTATAGTGGTTATTCCATCGATTTAGGGAGTATTATGAAGTTTTATTAAATTATTTGATAAAAACAATTGAACGATGCTCATTACCATGAAAAGAGTTATCAGACATTAATACAAATGTAGAATATGGTACAAATTTTAAAACAACACTAAAGATTATAGGCTTCAGTATATAAAGTATTTACCAAAAACTCAATATTTTTGTAGGGGTTAGCCCATAGATTTTGAGAAAATTTCAAAAAATATGTCAATATTGTTTTAATGCTTAGTTGCATCCTGCACTAACATATGATGATGTTCAAAGAGGTTTGGAGCCTTTGTGCCATCCGTTTATCAAGAAAATAAAAATTTTATATTGGTAACTCCATCGATTTAGGGGTATTTTGAAGTTTTACTAAATTAATTGATAAAAACAATTGAACGACGCTCATTTACCATGAAAAAGAGTTTAGCATACATTAATACAAATGTAGAATATGGTAGAAATTTTAAAACAACACTAAAGATTATAGGCTTCAGTATATAAAGTATTTACCAAAAACTCAATATTTTTGTAGGGGTTAGCCCATAGATTTTGAGAAAATTTCAAAAAATATGATAATATTGTTTTAATGCCTAGTTGCATCCTGCACTAACATATGATGATTTTCAAAGAGGTTTGGAGCCTTTGTCGTCTCCATTTTTCAGGAAAATAGTAACTTTATAGTGGTTATTCCATCGATTTAGGGAGTATTATGAAGTTTTATTAAATTATTTGATAAAAACAATTGAACGATGCTCATTTACCATGAAAAAGAGTTTATCAGACATTAATACAAATGTAGAATATGGTACAATTTAAAACAACACTAAAGTATAGGCTTCAGTATATAAAGTATTTACCAAAAACTCAATATTTTTGTAGGGGTTAGCCCATAGATTTTGAGAAAATTTCAAAAAATATGTCAATATTGTTTTAATGCTTAGTTGCATCCTGCACTAACATATGATGATGTTCAAAGAGGTTTGGAGCCTTTGTGCTCTCCGTTTATCAAGAAAATAATAATTTTATATTGGCTACTCCATCGATTTAGGGGGTATTTATGAAGTTTTACTAAATTAATTGATAAAAACAATTGAACGATGCTCATTACCATGAAAAGAGTTTAGCATACATTAATACAAATTTAGAATATGGTAGAAATTTTAAAACAACACTAAAGATTATAGGTTCAGTATATAAAGTATTTACCAAAAACTCAATATTTTGTAGGGTTAGCCATAGATTTTGAGAAAATTTCAAAAAATATGAGAATATTGTTTTAATGCTTAGTTGCATCCTGCACTAACATATGATGATGTTCAAAGAAGTTTGGAGCCTTTGTGCTCTCCGTTTCAAGAAAAATAATAACTTTAGAGTGGTTATTCCATCGATTTAAGGAGTATTATGAAGTTTTATTACATTATTTGAAAAAACAATGAAAAGATGCTCATTTACCATGAAAAAGAGTTTAGCATATATTAATACAAATGTAGAATTGGTACAAATTTTAAAACAACACTAAAGATTATAGGCTTCAGTATATAAAGTATTTACCAAAAACTCAATATTTTTGTAGGGGTTAGCCCATAGATTTTGAGAAAATTTCAAAAAATATGAGAATATTGTTTTAATGCTTAGTTGCATCCTGCACTAACATAGATGATGTTCAAAGAAGTTTGGAGCCTTTGTGCTCTCCGTTTATCAAGAAAATAATAATTTTATATTGGCTATTCCATCGATTTTGGGGGTATTATGAAGTTTTACTTAATTAATTGATAAAAACAATTGAACGATGCTCATTTACCATGAAATAGAGTTTAGCATACATTAATACAAATGTAGAATATGGTAGAAATTTTAAAACAACACTAAAGATTATAGGCTTCAGTATATAAAGTATTTACCAAAAACTCAATATTTTTGTAGGGGTTAGCCCATAGATTTTGAGAAAATTTTAAAAAATATGATAATATTGTTTTAATGCCTAGTTGCATCCTGCACTAACATATGATGATTTTCAAAGAGGTTTGGAGCCTTTGTCGTCTCCATTTTTCAGGAAAATAGTAACTTTATAGTGGTTATTCCATCGATTTAGGGAGTATTATGAAGTTTTATTAAATTATTTGATAAAAACAATTGAACGATGCTCATTTACCATGAAAAGAGTTTATCAGACATTAATACAAATGTAGAATATGGTACAATTTTAAAACAACACTAAAGATTATAGGCTTCAGTATATAAAGTATTTACCAAAAAATCAATATTTTTGTAGGGGTTAGCCCATAGATTTTGAGAAAATTTCAAAAATATGTCAATATGTTTTAATGCTTAGTTGCATCCTGCACTAACATATGATGATGTTCAAAGAGGTTTGGAGCCTTTGTGCCATCCGTTTATCAAGAAAATAAAATTTTATATTGGTAACCATCGATTTAGGGGTATTTGAAGTTTTACTAAATAATTGATAAACATTGAACGACGCTCATTTACCATGAAAAAGAGTTTAGCATACATTAATACAAATGTAGAATATGGTAGAAATTTTAAAACAACACTAAAGATTATAGGCTTCAGTATATAAGTATTTACCAAAAACTCAATATTTTTGTAGGGGTTAGCCCATAGATTTTGAGAAAATTTCAAAAAATATGATAATATTGTTTAATGCCTAGTTGCATCCTGCACTAACATATGATGATTTTCAAAGAGGTTTGGAGCCTTTGTCGTCTCCATTTTCAGGAAAATAGTAACTTATAGTGGTATTCCATCGATTTAGGGAGTATTATGAAGTTTTATAAATTATTTGATAAAACAATTGAACGATGCTCATTTACCATGAAAAAGAGTTTATCAGACATTAATACAAATGTAGAATATGGTACAAATTTTAAAACAACACTAAAGATTATAGGCTTCAGTATATAAAGTATTTACCAAAACTCAATATTTTTGTAGGGGTAGCCCATAGATTTTGAGAAAATTTCAAAAAATATGTCAATATTGTTTTAATGCTTAGTTGCATCCTGCACTAACATATGATGATGTTCAAAGAGGTTGGAGCCTTTGTGCTCTCCGTTATCAAGAAAAAATAATTTTATATTGGCTACTCCATCGATTTAGGGTATTATGAAGTTTTACTAAATTAATTGATAAAAAACAATTGAACGATGCTCATTTACCATGAAAAAGAGTTAGCATACATTAATACAATTTAGAATATGGTAGAATTTTAAAACAACACTAAAGATTATAGGCTTCAGTATATAAAGTATTACAAAAAACTCAATATTTTTGTAGGGTTAGCCCATAGATTTTGAGAAAATTTCAAAAAATATGATAATATTGTTTTAATGCCTAGTTGCATCCTGCACTAACATATGATGATTTCAAAGAGGTTTGGAGCCTTTGTCGTCTCCATTTTTCAGGAAAATAGTAACTTTATAGTGGTTATCCATCGATTTAGGGAGTATATGAAGTTTTATTAAATTATTTGATTAAAAACAATTGAACGATGCTTTTACCATGAAAAAGAGTTTATCAGACATTAATACAAATGTAGAATATGGTACAAATTTTAAAACAACACTAAAGATTATAGGCTTCAGTATATAAAGTATTACCAAAAATCAATATTTTGTAGGGGTTAGCCCATAGATTTTGAGAAAATTCAAAAAATATGTCAATATTGTTTTAATGCTTAGTTGCATCCTGCACTAACATATGATGATGTTCAAAGAGGTTTGGAGCCTTTGTGCCATCCGTTTATCAAGAAAATAAAAATTTTATATTGGTAACTCCATCGATTTAGGGGTATTTTGAAGTTTTACTAAATTAATTGATAAAAACAATTGAACGACGCTCATTTACCATGAAAAAGAGTTTAGCATACATTAATACAAATGTAGAATATGGTAGAAATTTTAAAACAACCTAAAGATTATAGGCTTCAGTATATAAAGTATTACCAAAAACTCAATATTTTGTAGGGGTTAGCCCATAGATTTTGAGAAAATTTCAAAAAATATGATAATATTTTAATGCCTAGTTGCATCCTGCACTAACATATGATGATTTCAAAGAGGTTTGGAGCCTTTGTCGTCTCCATTTTTCAGGAAAATAGTAACTTTTAGTGGTTATTCCATCGATTTAGGAGTATTATGAAGTTTTATTAATATTTGATAAAAACAATTGAACGATGCTCATTACCATGAAAAAGAGTTTATCAGACATTAATACAAATGTAGAATATGGTAAAATTTAAAAAAACACTAAGATTATAGGCTTCAGTATATAAAGTATTTACCAAAAACTCAATATTTTGTAGGGGTTAGCCCATAGATTTGAGAAAATTTCAAAATATGTCAATATTGTTTTAATGCTTAGTTGCATCCTGCACTAACATATGATGATGTTCAAAGAGGTTGGAGCCTTTGTGCTCTCGTTTATCAAGAAAATAATAATTTTATATTGGCTACTCCATCGATTTAGGGGGTATTATGAATTTACTAAATTAATTGATAAAACCAATTGAACGATGCTCATTTACCATGAAAAAGAGTTTAGCATACATTAATACAAATTTAGAATATGGTAGAAATTTAAAACAACACTAAAGATTATAGGCTTCAGTATATAAAGTATTTACCAAAAACTCAATATTTTTGTAGGGTTAGCCCATAGATTTTGAGAAAATTTCAAAAAATATGAGAATATTGTTTTAATGCTTAGTTGCATCCTGCACTAACATATGATGATGTCAAGAAGTTTGGAGCTTTGTGCTCTCCGTTTATCAAGAAATAATAATTTTATATTGGCTTTTTTTTTTTGACAGCAAAAGAAACATCTACAGACTCATATTGACTCTGTAAACCAATTGGTAACTCCGCAGCCCATGTGAACGACAAAGACGGTTGTTTCCTAGCACTGCGTGCTAAGCTATCCGCCCTTGAGTTCTCGGTCCGTGGTACATGAACGATGTCTGAGTTAAGGAAACTTCCTCTCAAAAGCTTAAAAGTTCAGATAGCTTCCAAATGCAGGCCATTCTTCTGGTTCCGAAACCATCTTCACCAATTGAGAACAATCCGTTGCAAACGTCACCTGAATCTGTCTTAATTTTCATACATTCCATTGCCCCAATCAAAAGCATCAATAATTTTATATTGGTATTCCATCGATTTGGGGGTATTATGAAGTTTTACTAAATTAATTGATAAAAAAATTGAACGATGCTCATTTACCATGAAATAGAGTTAGCATACATTAATACAAATGTAGAATATGGTAGAAATTTTAAAACAACACTAAAGATTATAGGCTTCAGTATATAAAGTATTACCAAAAACTCAATATTTTTGTAGGGGTTAGCCCATAGATTTGAGAAAATTTCAAAAAATATGACAATATTGTTTTAATGACTAGTTGCATCCTGCACTAACAATGATGATTTCAAAGAGGTTGGAGCCTTTGTCGTCTCCATTTATCAGAAATAATAACTTTATAGTGGTTATTCATCGCTTTAGGGAGTATTATGAAGTTTTATAAATTATTGATAAAAACAATTGAAAGATGCTCATTTACCATAAAAAAGAGTTTAGCATACATTAATACAAATGTATAATGGTATTAATTTTAAAACAACACTAAAGATTATAGGCTTCAGTATATAAAATATTTACCAAAAACTCAATATTTTTTTAGGGGTTAGCCCATAGATTTTGAGAAAAATTTCAAAAATATGAAATATTGTTTTAATGCCTAGTTGCATCCTGCACTAACATATGATGATGTTCAAAGAGGTTTGGAGCCTTGTGCTCTCGTTTATCAAGAAAATAATAACTTATAGTGGTTATTCATCGATTTAGGAGTATTATGAAGTTTTATTACATTATTTGATAAAAAACAATTGAAAAGATGCTCATTTACCATGAAAAGAGTTTAGCATATATTAATACAAATGTAGAATTGGTACAATTTTTAAAACAACACTAAAGATTATAGGCTTCAGTATATAAAGTATTTACCAAAACTCAATATTTTTGTAGGGGTTAGCCATAGATTTGAGAAAATTTCAAAAAATATGAGAATATGTTTTAATGTAGTGCATCCAACTAACATAGATGATGTTCAAAGAAGTTTGAAGCCTTTGTGCTCTCCGTTTATCAAGAAAATAATAATTTTATATTGTATTCCATCGATTTTGGGGGTATTATAAGTTTTAATTAATAATTGATAAAAACAATTGAACGATGCTCATTTACCATGAAAAAGAGTTAGCATTACATATACAAATGTAGAATATGATAGAAAATTTAAAACAACACTAAAGATTATAGGCTTCAGTATATAAGTATTTACCAAAAACTCAATATTTTTGTAGGGGTTAGCCCATAGATTTTGAGAAAATTTTAAAAAATATGATAATATGTTTTAATGCCTAGTTGCATCCTGCACTAACATATGATGATTTTAAAGAGGTTTGGAGCTTTGTCGTCTCCGTTTTCAGGAAAATAATAACTCTATAGTGGTTATTCATCGATTTAGGGGTATTATGAAGTTTTATAAATTATTGATAAAAACAATTGAACGTGCTCATTTACATGAAAAAGAGTTTAGCAGACTTAATACAAATGTAGAATATGGTAGAAATTTTAAACAACACTAAAGATATAGGCTTCAGTATAAAGTATTACCAAAAACTCAATATTTTGTAGGGGTTAGCCCAAGATTTTGAGAAATTTCAAAAAATATGTCAATATGTTTTAATGCTAGTTGCATCTGCACTAACATATGATGATGTGTTCAAAGGTTTGGAGCCTTTGTGCTCTCCGTTTATCAGAAAATAATAATTTTATATTGGCTATTCCATCGATTTAGGGGTATTTGAAGTTTTAATAAATTAATTGATAAACAATTGAACGATGCTCATTTACCATGAAAAAGAGTGTAGCATACATTAATACAAATTTAGAATATGGTAGAATTTTAAAACAACACTAAAGATTATAGGCTTCAGTATATAAAGTATTTACCAAAAACTCAATATTTGTGGGGGTTAGCCCATAGATTTGAGAAAATTTCAAAAAATATGACAATATTGTTTAATGCCTAGTTGCATCCTGCACTAACATATGATGATGTTCAAAGAAGTTTGGAGCTTTGTGCTCTCCGTTTATCAAGAAAAATATAATTTTATTGGCTATTCCATCGATTTAGGGGGTATTATGAAGTTTTACTAATTAATTGATAAAAAACAATTGAACGATGCTCATTTACCATGAAAAGAGTTTAGCATACATTAATACAAATGTAGAATATGGTAGAATTTTAAACAACACTAAAGATTATAGGCTTCAGTATATAAAGTATTTACCAAAAATCAATATTTTTGAGGGGTTAGCCCATAGTTTTGAGAAATTTCAAAAAATATGACAATATGTTTTAATGCCTAGTTGCATCCTGCACTAACATATGATGATTTTCAAGAGGTTGGAGCCTTTGTCGTCTCGTTTATCAGGAAAATAATAACTTTATAGTGGTTATCATCGATTTAGGAGTATTATGAAGTTTTATTAAATTATTGATGAAAAACAATTGAATATGCTCAATTACCATAAAAAAGAGTTTAGCATACATTACTACAAATGTAATATGGTATTAATTTTAAAACAAACACTAAAGATTATAGGCTTCAGTATATAAATTATTTACCAAAAACTCAATATTTTTTAGGTTAGCCCATAGATTTTGAGAAAATTTCAAAAATATGACCAATTGTTTTAATGCCTAGTGCATCGCACAACATATGATGATGTTCAGAGGTTTGGAGCTTTGTGCCATCCGTTTATCAAGAAAATAATAATTTATATGGTATTCATCGATTTAGGGGAATTTGTTTGTTTGTATTATGAAGTTTTACTAA
>NW_026015947.1:0-3816 GCF_020379485.1 Brassica napus | reverse complement strand
AGCGGCGTGTTCACGGGGTTTAATTAAGAGCCGTGGTTTATCCTTTCTTATTTTTTTTTTATAAATTAAAATTACCCTAAGGCAATACGGCTAAACCACCTGCGGTTAATGGTGGTCTTAAGAAATTGAACGGGTTGGTAGAAATCTTATTTTTTTTTACTAAAAAACCCTAAAGATACCACCTGAGTTAATGGTAAGTGTAGGAACTTTGAACGGGTAGAAATCTCAGTTGTTACTAAGTAATGAGGTAAGTGATTCCAATGTTCCTCTAAATGGCGTGCCACATATGAGAACTATCTTTCCTGTTACTGGCATGCGATTTTGGAGAAAAACCGATGAAACTCGGATACAACCACCAACGAGGCCAGAATCTAAAGGTCGCACGAAGAAGCAAAAGAGGATTAAAGGAAAAAAATGAGTCTCCAAAAAAGAAACGAAAGGTTCAATGCGGTGAAGAATCTCCTAAGAAACTTAAAGCTAGCAGAGAAGGAAGGACAATGACGTGTGGAAGTTGTGGGATAACAGGTCATAATGCTTTTAAATGTCCAAATAGTGGTGCATCAGTTTATAGAAAGCCGAAAAAAAAAACACATTGTCACAAGGAGAAGGGCCACCAAACCATGAATCACAGGTACGTACCCCTTTGACTCGTTTTATATCAATGCCTAGTGATTGTTGTTTATAGTTTTCTCTACTGTCAGGTATAAGCTTTGATGGAGTTAAAAGCTTGGTGGTGGATCTGTTTTTTTTTTTTTTGCTTAAGTTTTTAGGATCTATTGGTGCAGGTTTGTTTGTTCGGTTCTTAGGATGTGTTGTGATACTTTTGTTGTTTCTTTGGATTCTACTTGATGATGGTTAAAATAATTTTTTTCTAAACTATGTTTCATCTTGTGAAGACATGATCAATTTACTCCCAATTGATCTCAGTTTAGCGAAGTGTAAAAGAAAGAAGCAGAGTAAATAACATTTCACCAAAAACCACGTCGTATTGAGAAACGTAAACACTTAACAGTTGACTCACAGAATTAGGGTCAAAGTTGATTTAAAAAAAAAAGAGAAAGTTCAGGTAATTAGATGCAATAGGATTTGATTTCATTTCTTTTAATTAAAAAAAAAAAGAGAAAGCTCACAGAATTAGAGTCTTTTTTAGCTTTTTTTGGGGCTCTCTGAGACACCACTGCTTTGATTAGCTAATTAGATGCAATAGGATTTGATTTAATCAAAACACATTGTATCTCCTTGTGTCATTACATGGTTAATGAAAATTCACATTCTTATCAAAAAAAAGTTCAGGTATGTAAATCGAAATTTGATAGTTATGTATGGGTTAAACTACTTCACAAGTCTGGGTAGAAATAGAACTTATACGAGTTGTTCATGTATGAAAAAGCCGTTTTGCATTAACTTTCTGGGGTCTTTGCCTTCTTTTCTTCCCAACGCATTCATTTTCCTTTTTTTTTGTAACTGCGCATTCATTTTCTTGTCTTCGCCATTTTCTATCTTTGACTTATTTTTTCCTTTTCATCTGCATGTTTCAGATCTGACTTCTTGGAGAGAACATGGAGAACCATTTACACATCACCACTGACGCTGTTTACATTCACCATATTTGCAACTGAGCACTGTCACTTCTTCCGCCACCACTGTTGGCATTTCTTCCACCACCGCCATTATTATCATAGCTTCTTCTACCGACATAAGTATATTTAGATTTATTGTAGTTTATGTTTATTTTCTTCTGTAATAATTTAATGATTTAAAATCGTTTACTTATATTATTATTTGTTTACCCAATTTAACAAAGTACCTAATCCTCCTATATATTAAACGAGAAGTCACTTCTGATGACATGGCAATCATACATGCACTCTCAAGAAAATCCTTATAATTTTATTGGTCAATTATTTTTATTTTTTATTTTTTATTTTAATAACATCACCGAACTTTTCTTATTCGATCTCTTTTCTCTGCGACACCTAAAGCCGCGGAGATTTGCAAGACCAAACTCTCTCGATTCGTACAGCTTCGATATCTTTGATTCAGCAATCATCGAGCAGCCTCAACGCCAGGTCCTTCCCTCGCCCTTCTGTAGACACTCGCGCTGTTTTGATTTGCAATGACGATGTGGAGGTAGACAAAAAGTCGCTGTGAGTTCGCTATCCATGTTGAAGTCAAACCCTTATCGTTTAATAGGGGTATGTTTGTGAGATCGCATGGTTTTGACTTCAGATCGTTTAATTGGATTTGGGGATTAGGGTTTTTGGGTTTAATTGGATTTGGGGATTAGAATCATTTCCGTTTTTAACTCATTTCTGTTTATATGACTGATTCATTTCACCACTCGGGAGTGTAGATATATGAATCTCTTCTCGGTTTCTTAGCTCTCTGTCTTTGTGCTCCTAAGTCAAAGATTTTGAAATAATGATTTGTCTTGCAGCTCATCATGGATGGAGCAGTTATCTGAGCCAGGACAAGTACAATATGATCAAGATGGGGTTGGATGTGAAGGGTTGGAGAGTGGTGGATGTTCTTTCTCCTCAGAGTATGTTTCTGGGAGCAAGACTATAGCTTTAGCATGGGGCTGTGAGAGGAATCGATTGATAACGATTGGAGATCATCATTCTCCTCTTTCTTACCTGCGGATAACAACAATGTACCGCCAACTTCTGGTTTTGGTGGGTTTTATTTTGATGGGGAACAACCTGAATCAAACACTCCATCTATGCTAAGCTTTACCTTCTTTAGTCAAGCCCCGCGACGACACAGAACAACAACACTCATGAAACAGATGAGAAACTTCAAGGTACTCCTCCTCTTTCTTTCTTCTGGATTGCTATTTATAGTTTATATACCTTTATAAATGGCAAAGCCATGAGCTCAAACCTGGGAACTAAACTTTAGTAGAAGTTGAAATCTGTTCTGCTGATATTTGTGGATAACTTGGTGGGATCATTTCCGTTTAACTCGTTTTTCGGTTGTTTCTTCACTAAAATTTTATTTCTAAACGACCAGGTGCCTTGTATGCCTTTGGTCGGATCATTTCTGTTTAACTCATTTCTGTTTATATGACTGATTTCCATTTCAAACTTGTGTTATCTCCTCATGTTTACTGAAGAAATGTTTTATATCCATGCTAATCATAAAGGTGTTCTCTTGATGCCAAGGAGTAAGCAAAGTCCAGTGAAAATAACAGCGCGAGTTGAGGAAATCCAGTGCTGCTCACTTTCCTGAAGTCATTGACGCTGCAGTCATCCCGTAGTCTTTTGTACCAGAAACAATCTTAAGTGATTAGGATTACTTGTGCAAGTTGATTAACCATCTATAAAACATTATAGCCTACTTCTATATGCAAATATGTGTATAGCCTATTTAGACAAGCCCCAAAAACTATTATCGATTTAGGTAAGCCCACATAATTGAATATTAATTTTCGGTTTGACAAAATAGGTAGGGGGATAATACTTACCTTATTAAAAATTACTTGCGGAAGATTATTACTTAATTCATGTATTAATAACTTTCCTTATTATTCAAAAAGTAAACTTGCGCAAATGATATCATATTTATTACATTGTTTAATGCAATTTCTAATTAGCTGTTTGTTTTAAAATCATATCGTCTGCAAATCACTTTATGACAATACAAATTTAATATTCTTTCTTAAGCGATTTCTTTTTATTATGAAAAATATTTCATTGCTTCGATTGTTATCAAAATTAAATCCTATATATATAGGCGACCCCAAGGTCTTCTTAAATCAATTCTTCTCTTTTGCTAACAATTTTGAAAAAAATGGCATTGGTTCAAGCCCCAAAA
>NW_026015946.1:0-2774 GCF_020379485.1 Brassica napus | reverse complement strand
CCAACTGCACACCATATAATACCATTGTTTTCTAAGTAGCGCATTTGAACCAAAAAATCCTTTATCATCAATATACCGTTAATTTCTTTAATAAAAAGCAGAGTTCAAAAGTATGGTGTTCATGAAAAATTGTGCATCAAACATTAGTTAAATAGTTCTTTGAAAATTATAACTTTTTGAGTAGTAGAGTCCTTACTTATTCAACCATGGCAGTTGAAGATTTCAAGTTCTTCAAGAGTGCCATAATATCGTAAATGTCGTCAATGGTTGTAACAAGTGCATTAACAATACTTATGATCCGTCGTGAATTTCCAAATTGAGGTTCGTATATTATTCCCACGGCCACAAAATAATTCTCGACTATTCTGTCTCTTACAAAGGAAGATGATTAACCAAACAGTCTCCTTCCACCAGCTTTATATCAAACAAAAGAGGGATGATAGCAAAAAGCAGCATATATATTGCTTATATTAATCTATGATATTACCTGGAAGGCGTATTTGAGATCTTCTTGATGAGCAATTTGTACATATATGTGAAATCGATTTTGGCAAAATTCGATCAAGACAAGATTCGTGTCATGTTTCTTCTCGTACGCATCTATGTACACCTCGGTTCTAGCCTTCTCATTCTCCAATGGTACGGCATTTCTAGAGCATGAATTGCCTTCTCAGTACCTCAAGGTTACAAGTTTCACATCAAAATTTTCTTATTTGTTCTGTTGCAAAAGGTCTGATGACTTCACGCAATTTAATATCCGATTTCGTGGAGAGGTATGACGCTTCATACAGTGATATGATACTATTTATATCGTCACTCTTGAACGTTTCACTTTCTATTTTGTCGATTATCACATCAAATATATCTGAAATCAATGGTGTAAAAACGGTTCTTTTAGATTTATATTTATATATACACATGTATTCATTTTGTTTTATTGAATATGAAAATACTAACCTTCTGATACATCAAAACCATGTTGTCTAAGAAGTCGGAATTCGAGGGCCGTTGCATGTAAAATCTTTTCCTTGCACATTTCAAGATGCTTCTTCCATTTGATGATGAAAATCCATTATAAATGTCATTTATTTAACCTCAAAATGATATGAAACCCCTAGTTTTTGCAATTCGTCGATGAGAGTCTAATTGCTCGAGACGACTCTTTGTCTCAACATCAAGCATTTTCCTCACTTTTTCCTTCAAAAAGTCTCTGGCTATCACTTTTCTTCTTTCTGTATGCATCGTAATGTTGATAAATCTTAAATGATTAGACAGTGCGGTCCAATATTTTGGATGCCCTAAGCAATATGTTTTACATTATTATTTTTTTTGATTTTTTTTTTGTTTTAAGTATAGGAAATACGTGGAAAAACAAATGCAAAGAAAATAAAATAAATAATAAATAAACTACATCAAAACCACAAACTACGCTCATCCAAACTGGGGTAGTTTGAACTAGAAACTTTTTTGTATGTAATATCAACATGTCTTTTATTATAGTTTTTTGATATCATGTATATATATATATATATATATATATTAATAATGGGAACTCGTATAAAAAATCTTTTAAAATAACATTTACTAACATTTAAACTTCCAACGTTTTTGACTATCACTTTAAACTCTTCACCAGACATACGTATCACAAAAAACTTCAATTTAACTTACTGTTCATAAAGTCAAGAATGTGACCGGAATTATTCATTTACAAGTCAAAAGTCCTAAAGTGTCAGGTTTTAATTAAAAAATAAATAAAAGTAACTAAAAATAAATAAAATCAGAAAATGATTTTTACTGTAAATTTTTAAAGTTTTTACATGTTCAAATAATCAATCAATATTCAAATAATTTATAAATTGTCTATATTTAAGAAAATTATTTTTTGAGTGTGTATTTGGTTGTGTGTTTAGTTATAAATTTAGTTAAAACTCAATACTTGAATTTTTATAGTTTAAAATGTCTTAAGGCTTAATTTTTTTGAGTTTTATAAGTTTAATAATTTTACTTGATTTTTTTTAATTCGATTTTTTAGTTATTCTTAAATATTGACAATTTAGGTGATGATTGTTTCCATTAGTTTTTTTTTGTTTTAGTTTTTGGTTTTGATATTTTCTGTTAGATTTTGGTTTTAACTTTTGATTTTGTTTTGATTTCAGCTTTTGGTTTTTAGATTTTAGTTTTGATGTATTCTTATTTTTTTTTAAACACAATAAGCATACATGTTTTAGAATATAAATAAATAGTAATACAATATTTAAAAATGACCATTAAAATTTATCGAAATATAGTGGTTGTTATTTCAAATAAAAAACATTAGCATTTTAAAAAATTTTGTTTTTAAGTAATTATACTAAAATATAATTATAAAAGATCTATAAATTATAAAAAAATAATTTTTAAAGAATTTTGAATTTTTTAATAAATTTTATTACAAAATATATTGTATTATACCATATTTAAGTTGTATAATTTTTAGTTGTGTTTAGTGCGTATAATAATTATTTAATTATTAAGCAATTTTGTTTTTTATAAATTAATAAAACTAATTGGCAACAATTAATTCTTAAATTATATATATTTATTTACAGATATGAAAGACAAATAAAATATTTTATTAATGTTCAAAATAAAGTTTTTTATGGGAATTTATAGTTATGAAAATATTATTTATTAATTATTAATTAATTAAAATATAGTATTTTATACAAAATAAACCAAAATCGTTTTTATATTGAAAAGTATAAACATTGGGTGTGGCTTTTCTTCACAAA
>NW_026015945.1:0-43153 GCF_020379485.1 Brassica napus | reverse complement strand
TTAAAAAACGGAGACAACAAAGGCTCAAAAATCATCTTTTGAAATCATCATCATATGTTAGTGAAGGATGCAACTATGCATTAAAACAATATGTCAAATCTTTGAAATTTTATAAAATCCATGTGTTAACCCCTTCGAAAATATTGAGTTTTTTTGGGTAACATACTTTATATACTGAAGCCTATAATCTTTAGTGTTGTTTTAAAATTTCTAACCACATTCTACATTGGTATAATGTATTTTAAGTATTTTTCATGGTATATGGAAATCGTTATAATTGGTTTATCAATTAATTTAGTAAAAAACTTCATATATACTCCCTAAATCGATGAATAACTACTTTCTTGAAAAACGGAGACAACAAAGCTCCAAACCTCTTTGAACATCATCATATGTTAGTGAAGGATGCAACTATGCATTAAAACAATATTGTCATATTTTTTGAAATTTTTTCTCAAATCCATGTGTTAACCCCCTTCGAAATTTTGATTTTTGGTAAATTCTTTATATACTGAAGCCTATAATTTTTAGTGTTGTCTTAAATTTTTAACCACATTTACATCTGTATACTGTATTTTAACGTTCTTTTTCATGGTATACGGAATCATTATAATTTTTTATCATTAATTATGTAAAACTTCTTAATACCCTGCTAAATCGATGAAATAACTACTATAAAATAACTACTTTCTTGAAAAACGGAGACAACAAAGGCTCCAAACCTCTTTGAACATCATCATATGTTAGTGAAGGATGCAAATATGCATTAAAATAATATGTCAAATTTTTGAAATTTTCTCAAAATCCATGTGTTAACCCCTTCGAAAATATTGAGTTTTTGGTAAATACTTTATATACTGAAGCCTATAATATTTAGGTTGTTTTAAAATTTCTAACCACATTCTACATTGGTATTATTTCTTTTAAGTATTTTTCATGGTATATGGGAATCGTTATAATTTGTTTATCAATTAATTTAGTAAAACTTCATAATACTCCCTAAATCGATGAAATAACTACTTTCTTGAAAAACGGAGACAACAAGGCTCCAATCCTCTTTGAACATCATCATCATATGTTTAGTGAAGGATGCAAACTATGCATTAAAAACATATTGTCAAATCATTTGAAATTTTATCAAAATCCATGTGTTAACCCCTTCGAAAATATTGAGTTTTTGGTAAATATTTTATATACTGAAGCCTATAATCTTTAGTGTTGTTTTTAAAATTTCTAACCACATTCTACATTGGTATTAATGTATTTTAAGTATTTTCATGGTATAATGGAAATCAGTTATAATTTTGTTATCAATTAATTTAGAAAACTTCAGAATACTCCCTAAATCGATGAAATAACTACTTTCTACTTTCTTGAAAAACGGAGACAACAAAGGCTCCAACCTCTTTGACCATCATCATCATGTTAGTGAAGGATTCAACTATGCATTAAAACAATATTGTCAATCTTTTGAAATTTATCAAAATCCATGTGTTAACCCCTTCGAAAATATTGAGTTTTTGGTAAATACTTGTGTTGTTTTAAAATTTCTAACCACATTCTACATTGGTATTAATATATTTTAAGCTTTTTTCATGGTATATGAGAATCATTATAATTTTTTATCAATTAATTAGTAAAACTTCTTAATACCTCCTAAATCGATGAAATAACTACTATAAAATAACTACTTTCTGGAAAAACGGAGACAACAAAGGCTCCAAACCTCTTTGAACATAATCATATGTTAGTGCATGATGCAACCATTCATTAAAATAATATTGTCAAATTTTTTGAAATTTTCTCAAAATCCATGTGTTAACCCCTTCGAAAATATTGAGTTTTTGGTAAATTCTTTATATACTGAAGCCTATAATTTTTAGTGTTGTTTTAAAATTTCTAACCACATTCTACATTGGTATTAATGTATTTTAAGCTTTTTTCATGGTATATGGGAATCGTTATAATTTGTTTATCAATTAATTTAGTAAAATTTCATAATACTCCCTAAATCGATGAAATAACTACTTTCTTGAAAAACGGAGACAACAAAGGCTCCAAACCTCTTCGAACATCATCATATGTTAGTGCAGGATGCAACTATGCATTAAAATAATATTGTCAAATTTTTTGAAATTTTCTCAAAATCCATGTGTTTACCCTTCGAAAATATTGAGTTTTTGGTAAATACTTTATAGACTGAAGCCTATAATCTTTAGTGTTGTTTTAAAATCTCTAACCACATTCTACATTGGTATTAATGTATTTTAATCTTTTTTCATGGTATATGGGAATCGTTATAATTTGTTTATCAATTAATTTAGTAAAACTTCATAAACTCCCTAAATCGATGAAATAACTACTTTCTTGAAACACGGAGACAACAAAGGCTCCAAACCTCTTTGAACATCATCATATGTTAGTGAAGGGTGCAACTATGCATTAAAACAAGATTGTCAAATTTTTGGAAATTTTATCAAAATCCATGTGTACCCCTTCGAAAATATTGAGTTTTTGGTAAATACTTTATAGACTGAAGCCTATAATCTTTAGTGTTGTTTTAAATTTCTTACCACATTCTACATTGGTATTAATGTATTTTAAGCTTTTTTCATGGTATATGGAAATCGTTATAATTTGTATCAATTAATTTAGTAAAACTTAATAATACTCCCTAAATCGATGAAATAACTACTTTCTTGAAAAACGGAGACAACAAGGCTCCAAACCTCTTTGAACATCATCATATGTTAGTGAAGGATGGAACTATACCTTAAAACAATATTGTCATATTTTTTGAAATTTTTCTCAAATCCATGTGTTAACCCCTTCGAAAATATTGAGTTTTTGGCAAATTCTTTATATACTGAAGCCTATAATATTTAGTGTTGTTTTAAAATTTCTAACCATATTCTACATCTGTATTAATGTATTTTATGCTCTTTTTCATGGTATATAGGAATCATATTAATTTGTTATCAATTAATTAGTAATACTTCTTAATACCTCCTAAACGATAAATAACTACTATAAATAACTACTTTCTTGAAAAACGGAGACAACAATGGCTCGAAACCTCTTTGAACATCATCATATGTTAGTGCAGGATGCAACTATGCATTAAAATAATATGTCAATTTTTTGAAATTTTCTCAAAATCCATGTGTTAACCCCTTCGAAAATATTGAGTTTTTGGTAAATACTTTATATACTGAAGCCTATAATCTTTAGTGTTGTTCTAAAGTTTCTAACCACATTCTAAATTGGTATTAATGTATTTTAAGTATTTTTCATGGTATATGGAAATCGTTATAATTTGTTTATCAATTAATTTAGTAAAACTTCATAATACTCTCTAAATCGATGAAATAACTACTTTCTTGAAAAACGGAGACAACAAAGGCTCCAAACCTCTTTGAACATCATCATATGTTAGTGCAGGATGCAACTATGCATTAAAAAAATATTGTCAAATTTTTTAAATTTTCTCAAAATCCATGTGTTACCCCTTCGAAAATATTGAGTTTTTGGTAAATCTTCTTTATATACTGAAGCCTATAATATTTAGTGTTGTTTTAAAATTTCTAACCACATTCTACATTGGTATTAATGTATTTTAAGCTTTTTTCATGGTATATGGGAATCGTTATAATTTGTTTATCAATTAATTTAGTAAAACTTCATAATACTCCCTAAATCGATGAAATAACTACTTTCTTGAAAAACAGAGACAACAAAGGCTCCAAACCTCTTTGAACATCATCATATGTTAGTGAAGGATACAACTATACATTAAAACAATATTGTCATATTTTTTTGAAATTTTCTCAAATCCATGTGTTAACCCCTTCGAAATATTGAGTTTTTGGTAAATTCTTTATATACTGAAGCCTATAATTTTTAGTGTTGTTTTAAAATTTCTAACCATATTCTACATCTGTATTAATGTATTTTACGCTCTTTTTCATGGTATATGGGAATCATTATAATTTTTTATCAATTAATTAGTAAAACTTCTTAATACCTCCTAAATCGATGAAATAACTAATATAAAATAACTAATATAAGATAACTAATATAAAATAACTACTTTCTTGAAAAAGGGAGACAACAAAGGCTCCAAACCTCTTTGAACATCATCATATGTTAGTGCAGGATGCAACTATGCATTAAAATAATATTGTCAAATTTTTTGAAATTTTCTCAAAATCCATGTGTTTACCCTTTTAAAATATTGAGTTTTTGGTAAATACTTTATAGACTGAAGCCTATAATCTTTTTTCATGGTATATGGGAATCGTTATAATTTGTTTATCAATTAATTTAGTAAAACTTCATAATACTCCCTAAATCGATGAAATAACTACTTTCTTGAAAAGATACTCCAAAGAAGGCTGCAGCCGCTGTTGGGGAAGATTATATCGGAGAACCAATCAGCTTTCGTCCCAGGGAGACTGATAGGAGACAACGTCCTAATTACTCATGAGGTGTTACACACCTTGAAGACGTCTAAAGCAGAGAAAAGAGTGGCGATGGCAGTAAAAACAGACATGAGTAAAGCGTACGATCGACTAGAATGGGACTTCATCACGGCGGTGCTAGAGAGACTCGGATTTCACCACCAGTGGATTGGTCTAATCATGCAGTGTATCTCGACAGTTAAATACTCCTTCCTCATTAACGGTTCGCCTAGAGGAAAGGTTAAACCGAGCCGAGGGATTCGCCAAGGCGACCCCCTCTCTCCCTACATATTCATTCTTTGTAGTGAGGTACTCTCTCTCGGTCTTTGTAAAAGCACAAGCGGAAGGCCGTATTGAGGGCATTAAGGTGGCAAGGGGGAGTCCCCGGATTAACCACCTGTTGTTTGCGGATGACACTATGTTCTTCCTCAAGGCAAACAAGGAATCGACGCTGGCACTAAAAGAGATCTTGCATAGCTACGGGAAAGCATCGGGCCAGTCGATTAACCTGGCAAAGTCTTCGGTCACGTTCTCACGCAAAGCCCCGGCTACATTGAAAAGAATGGTGCACAATGAACTGCAAATCCAAAAGGAAGGCGGAGTTGGGAAGTATCTTGGTCTGCCGGAGCACTTCGGAAGAAAGAAGAAAGACTTGTTCTCGTCTATCGTGGAGCGGATTAAACAAAAAGCAAGTAGTTGGTCGAACAGATATCTATCCTATCCGCAGCAGGAAAGATGGTGATGCTTCAAAGTGTCCTTTCACCTATACCATCCTTCTCCATGACCTATTTTAAACTCCCAGTATCCTTATGTAACCGTATCCAATCAGCGCTCACCCGGTTCTGGTGGGACGATAAGTCGGGGAAGAAGAAGATGGCTTGGATCGCTTGAACAAAATGACACTTTCAAAGAGCAATGGCGGTTTGGGCATCAGGGATATACAGGCATTTAACGATGCTTACCTGGCCAAGATAAGCTGGCGACTGAAGGAAAACCCAGACTGCCTCCTAGGGAGAATACTCTTAAGCAAGTACTGTCCCGATGGGAACCTCCTCACATGTTCCGCGCCGAGTGCAGCCCCTCATGGTTGGCAAAGCATTCTGGTGGGGAGGGACTTATTGGCTAAAAATCTGGGATGGATAGTAGGGAATGGGGATTCAATCAAGGTCTGGAATGATGCATGGTTAACGCTTGATTCTCCGTGCCGACCAATGGGCCCAGCAACTAGAGAATCAGCTGAGTTAACGGTCAAAGATCTCATCCTAGAGGAGACCGGCGAGTGGAACAGAGGTCTGATCCAGACTATCCTACCGTTTGAAGAAGAAAGGATTCTCAACCTTCAACCTAGTACTAAAGGAGCACCTGATGCGTTAAAATGGTTAGGAACAAGAACAGGGGAGTACTCGGTCAAGTCAGGATATTATACCGCCATGGCAGAAGTAACAGATGAGATTCTAGAAGGAGAGCCTACCCCGGAGTTTGATTGGAAGAAGACGGTTTGGAATTTGGCAGTGGCCCCGAAGGTGAAGATGTTTATGTGGAAGTGTCTGAGGGGGATCCTCCCGGTAGGAGAGAGACTGCTGGCCAGACATATAAACATCAACCCCGCCTGTAAGCGGTGCGGGAACTCAGAATCTATCAATCATCTTATTTTCCATTGTCCGTTTGCTCGGGAAGTGTGGGATCTCGCTCCTCTCGACGGACGGTTTGGAATTAGCGGATTGACAGATTTGAGAGCTGACTGGACCGAGTTCCAGGCGCAGAAGTGCCTCCCCCCAACAGGTTTATCTTCCTCTCCGATTGTTCCTTGGATTATATGGGGTTTGTGGAAAGCACGGAGCAGGTATGTCTTTGAGACCTTTGCTGGGACTCCGGCAGACATACTATCGCAGGCAATAGTGGCAGCAAAAGAGTGGGCCTCAGCGCAGGAAAAGAAAGCTAAATGTAGCCAAAAGATCCCGGAGCAGACGTCTCGTGCGCTTGGTACGATAGCTCGGTCGGACGCTGCATGGTCAGAGACCACAAAAAATGCAGGGCTAGGGTGGACGGTAACATCGCGAGAACAGAGGACCATGCTAAAGAAAGGGATTGGTTTTACTCCCTCAGCCCTAGTTGCAGAAGGCTTAGAGCTGAAGGAATCGGTAGCTACTTGCAGCTCCCATGGAGTGAAGGAAGCATTGTTTGAATCGGATTCGAGCCAGCTGATTTCGGCTATCAATGGTGATAACCCCCCCTTGGAGCTGTATGGAATTGTGGAAGATATCCACATTATTGCTAGTGCTTTTGATGATGTTGTATTTGGTTGGATCTCGAGAGAGAGGAATGAGGAGGCTGATTTACTGGCCAAAAATGCCTTAAGATTGTATGAACAAGAGGTGGTTGTGGCTTTAATGCCCCCACCAAACTAGAGTTATGAATGAATGTTAGTTGGTGACAAAAAAAAAACTATTTTCTTGAAAAACGGAGACAACAAAGGCTCCAAATCTCTTTGAACATCATCATATGTTAGTGCAGGATGCAACTATGCATTAAAACAGTATTTTCAAATTTTTTGAAATTTTATCAAAATCCATGTGTTAACCCCTTCGAAAATATTGAGTTTTTGGTAAATACTTTATAGACTGAAGCCTATAATCTTTAGTGTTGTTTTAAAATTTCTAACCACATTCTACATTGGTATTAATGTATTTTAAGTATTTTTCATGGTATATGGAAATCGTTATAGTTTGTTTATCAATTAATTTAGTAAAACTTCATAATACTCCCTAAATCGATGAAATAACAACTTTCTTGAAAAACGGAGACAACAAAGGCTCCAAACCTCTTTGAACATCATCATATGTTAGTGCATGATGCAACTATGCATTAAAATAATATTGTCAATTTTTTTGAAATTTACTCAAAATCCATGTGTTAACCCCTTCGAAAATATTGAGTTTTTGGTAAATACTTTATATACTGAAGCCTATAATATTTAGTGTTGTTTTAAAATTTCAAACCACATTCTACATTGGTATTAATTTATTTTAAGTATTTTTCATGGTATATGGGAATCGTTATAATTTGTTTATCAATTAATTTAGTAAAACTTCATAATACTCCCTAAATCGATGAAATAACTAATTTCTTGAAAAACAAAGACAACAAAGGCTCCAAACCTCTTTGAAAATCATCATATGTTAGTGAAGGATGCAACTATACATTAAAACAATATTGTCATATTTTTTGAAATTTTCTCAAAATCCATGTGTTAACCCCTTCGAAAATATTGAGTTTTTGGTAAATTCTTTATATACTGAAGCCTATAATTTTTAGTGTTGTTTTAAAATTTCTAACCACATTCTACATCTGTATTAATGTATTTTACGCTCTTTTTCATGGTATATGGGAATCATTATAAATTTTTATCAATTAATTAGTAAAACTTCTTAATACCTCCTAAATCGATGAAATAACTACTATAAAATAACTACTTTCTTGAAAAACGGAGACAACAAAGGCTCCAAACATCTTTGAACATCATCATATGTTAGTGCAGGATGCAACTATGCATTAAAATAATATTGTCATATTTTTGAAATTTTCTCAAAATCCATGTGTTAACAACCCCTTCGAAAATGTTGAGTTTTTGGTAAATTCTTTATATACTGAAGCCTATAATCTTTAGTGTTGTTGTAAAATTTCTAACCACATTCTACATTGGTATTAATGTATTTTAAGTATTTTTCATGGTATATGGAAATCGTTATAATTTGTTTATCAATTAATTTAGTAAAACTTCATAATACTCCCTAAATCGATGAAATAACTACTTTCTTGAAAAACGGAGACAACAAAGGCTCAAAACCTCTTTGAACATCATCATATGTTGGTGAAGGATGCAACTATGCATTAAAACAATATTGTCAAATTTTTTGAAATTTTATCAAAATCCATGTGTTAACCCCTTCGAAAATATTGAATTTTTGGTAAATACTTTAGAGGCTGAAGCCTATAATCTTTAGTGTTGTTTTAAAATTTATAACCACATTCTACATTGGTATTAATGTATTTTAAGCTTTTTTCATGGTATATGGGAATCGTTATAATTTGTTTATCAATTAATTTTGTAAAACTTCATAATACACCCTAAATCGATGAAATAACTACTTTCTTGAAAAACGAAGACAACAAAGGCTCCAAACCTCTTCGAACATTATCATATGTTAGTGAAGGATGAAACTATACATTAAAACAATATTTTCATATTTTTTGAAATTTTTTTAAAATTCATGTGTTAACCCCTTCGAAAATATTGAGTTTTTGGTAAATTCTTTATATACTGAATCCTATAATTTTAGTGTTGTTTTAAAATTTTTAACCACATTATACATCTGTATTAATGTATTATTTTTTTTCATGGTATATGGGAATCATTATAAATTTTTATCAATTAATTAGTAAAAATTCTTCATACCTCCTAAATCGATGAAATAACTACTATAAAATAACTACTTTCTTGAAAAACGGAGACAACAAAGGCTCCAAACCTCTTTGAACATCATCATATATTAGTGCAGGATGCAACTATGCATTAAAATAATATTTTCAATTTTTTTGAAATTTTCTCAAAATTCATGTGTTAACCCCCTTCGAAAATATTGAGTTTTTGGTAAATACTTTATATACTGAAGCCTATAATCTTTAGTGTTGTTTTAAACTTTCTAACCACATTCTACATTGGTATTAATGTATTTTAAGCTTTTTTCATGGTATATGGGAATCGTTATAATTTGTTTATCAATTAATTTAGTAAAACTTCATAATACCTCCTAAATCGATGAAATAACTACTTTCTTGAAAAACGGAGACAACAAAGGCTCCAAACCTCTTTGAGCATCATCATATGTTAGTGAAGGATGCAACTATGTATTAAAACAATATTGTCATATTTTTTGAAATTTTCTCAAAATCCATGTGTTAACCCCTTCGAAAATATTGAGTTTTTGGTAAATTCTTTATATAATGAAGCCTATAATTTTTAGTGTTGTTTTAAATTTCTAACCACATTCTACATTGGTATTAATGTATTTAAGCTTTTTCATGGTATATGGTAATCGTTATATTTTGTTTATCAATTATTTAGTAAAACTTCATAATACTCTCTAAATCGATGAAATAACTACTTTCTTGAAAAACGGAGACAACAAAGGCTTCAAATCTCTTTGAACATCATCATATGTTAGTGCAGGATGAACTATGCATTAAAATAATATTATCAAATTTTTTAAAATTTTCTCAAAATCCATGTGTTAACCCTTCGAAAATATTGAGTTTTTGGTAAATACTTTATAGACTGAAGCCTATAATCTTTAGTGTTGTTTTAAAATTTCTAACCACATTCTACATTGGTATTAATGTATTTTAAGCTTTTTTCATGGTATATGGGAATCGTTATAATTTGTTTATCAATTAATTTAGTAAAACTTCATAATACTTCCTAAATCGATGAACTACCTACTTTCTTGAAAAACGGAGACAACAAAAGCTCCAAACCTCTTTGAACATCATCATATGTTAGTGAAGGATGCAACTATGCATTAAAACGATATTGTCAAATTTATTAAAATTTCTAACCACATTCTACATTGGTATTAATGTATTTTAAGCTTTTTTCATGGTATATGGGAATCGTTATAATTTGTTTATCAATTAATTTAGTAAAACTTCATAATACTCCCTAAATCGATGAAATAACTACTTTCTTGAAAACGGAGACAACAAAGGCTCCAAACCTCTTTGAACATCATCATATGTTAGTGAAGGATGCAACTATACATTAAAACAATATTTTCATATTTTTAGAAATTTTCTCAAAATCCATGTCTTAACCCCTTCGAAAATATTGAGTTTTTGGTAAATTCTTTATATACTGAAGCCTATAATTTTTAGTGTTGTTTTAAAATTTCTAACCACATTCTACATCTGTATTAATGTATTTTACGCTCTTTTTCATGGTATATGAGAATCATTATAATTTTTTATCAATTAATTAGTAAAACTTCTTAATACCTCCTAAATCGATGAAATAACTACTATAAAATAACTATTTTCTTGAAAAACAGAGACAATAAAGGCTCCAAACCTCTTGGAACTTCATCATATGTTAGTGCAGGATGCAACTATTCATTAAAACAATATTGTCAAATTTTTTGAAATTTTCTCAAAATCCATAAGTTAACCCCTTCGAAAATATTGAGTTTTTGCTAAATACTTTATAGACTGAAGCCTATAATCTTTAGTGTTGTTTTAAAATTTCTAACCACATTCTACATTGGTATTAATGTATTTTAAGCTTTTTTATGGTATATGGGAATCGTTATAATTTGTTTATCAATTAATTTAGTAAAACTTCATAATATTCTCTAAATCGATGAAATAACTACTATAAAATAATTACTTTCTTGAAAAACGGAGACAACAAAGGCTCCAAACCTCTTTGAACATCATCATATGTTAGTGCAGGATGCAACTATGCATTAAAATAATATTGTCAAATTTTTTGAAATTTTCTCAAAATTCATGTGTTAACACCCCTTCGAAAATATTGAGTTTTTGGTAAATACTTTATATACTGAAGCCTATAATCTTTAGTGTTGTTTTAAAATTTCTAACCACATTCTACATTGGTATTAAAGTATTTTAAGCTTTTTTCATGGTATATGGGAATCGTTATAATTTGTTTGTCAATTAATTTAGTAAAACTTCATAATACACCCTAAATCGATGAAATAACTACTTTCTTGAAAAACGGAGACAACAAAGGCTACAAACCTCTTTGAACATCATCATATGTTAGTGCAGGATGCAACTATGCATTAAAATAATAATGTCAAATATTTTTGAAATTTTCTCAAAATCCATGTGTTAACAACCCCTTCGAAAATATTGAGTTTTTGGTAAATACTTTATATACTGAAGCCTCTAATCTTTAGTGTTGTTTTAAAATTTCTAACCACATTCTACATTGGTATTAATGTATTTTAAGTATTTTTCATGCTATATGGAAATCCTTATAATTTGTTTATCAATTAATTTAGTAAAACTTCATAATACTCCATAAATCGATGAAATAACTACGTTCTTAAAAAACGGAGACAACAAAGGCTCCAAACCTCTTTGAACATCATCATATGTTGGTGAAGGATGAAACTATGCATTAAAACAATATTGTCATATTTTTTGAAATTTTCTCAAAATTCATGTGTTAACCCCTTCGAAAATATTGAGTTTTGGGTAAATACTTTAGAGGCTGAAGCCTATAATCTTTAGTGTTGTTTTAAAATTTATAACCACATTCTACATTGGTATTAATGTATTTTAAGCTTTTTTCATGGTATATGGGAATCGTTATAATTTGTTTATCAATTAATTTTGTAAAACTTCATAATACACCCTAAATCGATGAAATAACTACTTTCTTGAGAAACGAAGACAACAAAGGCTCCAAACCTCTTCGAACATTATCATATGTTAGTGAAGGATGAAACTATACATTAAAACAATATTTTCATATTTTTTGAAATTTTTTTAAAATTCATGTGTTAACCCCTTCGAAAAATATTGAGTTTTTGGTAAATTCTTTATATACTGAAGCCTATAATTTTTAGTGTTGTTTTAAAATTTTTAACCACATTCTACATCTGTATTAATGTATTATTTTTTTCATGGTATATGGGAATCATTATAAATTTTTATCAATTAATTAGTTAAAATTCTTAATACCTCCTAAATCGATGAAATAACTACTATAAAATAACTACTTTCTTGAAAAACGGAGACAACAAAGGCTCCAAACCCCTTCGAAAATATTGAGTTTTTGGTAAATACTTTATATACTGAAGCCTATAATCTTTAGTGTTGTTTTAAACTTTCTAACCACATTCTACATTGGTATTAATGTATTTTAAGCTTTTTTCATGGTATATGGGAATCGTTATAATTTGTTTATCAATTAATTTAGTAAAACTTCATAATACTCCATAAATCGATGAAATAACTACTTTCTTGAAAAACGGAGACAACAAAGGCTCCAAACCTCTTTGAGCATCATCATATGTTAGTGAAGGATGCAACTATGTATTAAAACAATATTGTCATATTTTTGGAAATTTTCTCAAAATCCATGTGTTAACCCCTCGAAAATATTGAGTTTTTGGTAAATTCTTTATATAATGAAGCCTATAATTTTTAGTGTTGTTTTAAAATTTCTAACCACATTCTACATTGGTATTAATGTATTTTAAGCTTTTTTCATGGTATATGGTAATCGTTATTTTGTTTATCAATTAATTTAGTAAAACTTCATAATACTCTCTAAATCGATGAAATAACTACTTTCTTGAAAAACGGAGACAACAAAGGCTTCAAATCTCTTTGAACATCATCATATGTTAGTGCAGGATGAACTATGCATTAAAATAATATTATCAAATTTTTTAAAATTTTCTCAAAATCCATGTGTTAACCCTTCGAAAATATTGAGTTTTTGGTAAATACTTTATAGACTGAAGCCTATAATCTTTAGTGTTGTTTTAAAATTTCTAACCACATTCTACATTGGTATTAATGTATTTTAAGCTTTTTTCATGGTATATGGAATCGTTATAATTTGTTTATCAATTAATTTAGTAAAACTTCATAATACTCCCTAAATCGATGAAATAACTACTTTCTTCTTCTTGAAAAACGGAGACAACAAAGGCTCCAAACCTCTTTGAACATCATCATATGTTAGTGAAGGATGCAACTATGCATTAAAACGATATTGTCAAATTTATTAAATTTCTAACCACATTCTACATTGTATTAATGTATTTTAAGCTTTTTTCATGGTATATGGGAATCGTTATAATTTGTTTATCAATTATTTTGTAAAACTTCATAATACACCCTAAATCGATGAAATAACTACTTTCTTGAAAAACGAAGACAACAAAGGCTCCAAACCTCTTCGAACATTATCATATGTTAGTGAAGGATGAAACTATACATTAAAACAATATTTTCATATTTTTTGAAATTTTTTCAAATTCATGTGTTAACCCCTTCGAAAAATATTGAGTTTTTGGTAAATTCTTTATATACTGAAGCCTATAATTTTTAGTGTTGTTTTAAAATTTTTAACCACATTATACATCTGTATTAATGTATTATTTTTTTCATGGTATATGGGAATCATTATAAATTTTTATCAATTAATTAGTAAAAATTCTTCATACCTCCTAAATCGATGAAATAACTACTATAAAATAACTACTTTCTTGAAAAACGGAGACAACAAAGGCTCCAAACCTCTTTGAACATCATCATATGTTAGTGCAGGATGCAACTATGCATTAAAATAATATTTTCAATTTTTTTGAAATTTTCTCAAAATTCATGTGTTAACCCCCTTCGAAAATATTGAGTTTTTGGTAAATACTTTATATACTGAAGCCTATAATCTTTAGTGTTGTTTTAAATTTCTAACCACATTCTACATTGGTATTAATGTATTTTAAGCTTTTTTCATGGTATATGGGAATCGTTATAATTTGTTTATCAATTAATTTAGTAAAACTTCATAATACTCCATAAATCGATGAAATAACTACTTTCTTGAAAAACGGAGACAACAAAGGCTCCAAACCTCTTTGAGCATCATCATATGTTAGTGAAGGATGCAACTATGTATTAAAACAATATTGTCATATTTTTTGAAATTTTCTCAAAATCCATGTGTTAACCCCTTCGAAAATATTGAGTTTTTGGTAAATTCTTTATATAATGAAGCCTATAATTTTTAGTGTTGTTTTAAAATTTCTAACCACATTCTACATTGGTATTAATGTATTTTAAGCTTTTTTCATGGTATATGGTAATCGTTATATTTTGTTTATCAATTAATTTAGTAAAACTTCATAATACTCTCTAAATCGATGAAATAACTACTTTCTTGAAAAACGGAGACAACAAAGGCTTCAAACCTCTTTGAACATCATCATATGTTAGTGCAGGATGAACTATGCATTAAAATAATATTATCAAATTTTTTAAAATTTTCTCAAAATCCATGTGTTAACCCTTCGAAAATATTGAGTTTTTGGTAAATACTTTATAGACTGAAGCCTATAATCTTTAGTGTTGTTTTAAAATTTCTAACCACATTCTACATTGGTATTAATGTATTTTAAGCTTTTTTCATGGTATATGGGAATCGTTATAATTTGTTTATCAATTAATTTAGTAAAACTTCATAATACTTCCTAAATCGATGAACTACCTACTTTCTTGAAAAACGGAGACAACAAAGGCTCCAAACCTCTTTGAACATCATCATATGTTAGTGAAGGATGCAACTATGCATTAAAACGATATTGTCAAATTTATTAAAATTTCTAACCACATTCTACATTGGTATTAATGTATTTTAAGCTTTTTTCATGGTATATGGGAATCGTTATAATTTGTTTATCAATTAATTTAGTAAAACTTCATAATACTCCCTAAATCGATGAAATAACTACTTTCTTGAAAACGGAGACAACAAAGGCTCCAAACCTCTTTGAACATCATCATATGTTAGTGAAGGATGCAACTATACATTAAAACAATATTGTCATATTTTTAGAAATTTTCTCAAAATCCATGTCTTAACCCTTCGAAAATATTGAGTTTTTGGTAAATTCTTTATATACTGAAGCCTATAATTTTTAGTGTTGTTTTAAAATTTCTAACCACATTCTACATCTGTATTAATGTATTTTACGCTCTTTTTCATGGTATATGAGAATCATTATAATTTTTTATCAATTAATTAGTAAAACTTCTTAATACCTCCTAAATCGATGAAATAACTACTATAAAATAACTATTTTCTTGAAAAACAGAGACAATAAAGGCTCCAAACCTCTTGGAACATCATCATATGTTAGTGCAGGATGCAACTATTCATTAAAACAATATTGTCAAATTTTTTGAAATTTTCTCAAAATCCATAAGTTAACCCCTTCGAAAATATTGAGTTTTTGCTAAATACTTTATAGACTGAAGCCTATAATCTTTAGTGTTGTTTTAAAATTTCTAACCACATTCTACATTGGTATTAATGTATTTTAAGCTTTTTTATGGTATATGGGAATCGTTATAATTTGTTTATCAATTAATTTAGTAAAACTTCATAATACTCCTAAATCGATGAAATAACTACTATAAAATAATTACTTTCTTGAAAAACGGAGACAACAAAGGCTCCAAACCTCTTTGAACATCATCATATGTTAGTGCAGGATGCAACTATGCATTAAAATAATATTGTCAAATTTTTTGAAATTTTCTCAAAATTCATGTGTTAACACCCCTTCGAAAATATTGAGTTTTTGGTAAATACTTTATATACTGAAGCCTATAATCTTTAGTGTTGTTTTAAAATTTCTAACCACATTCTACATTGGTATTAAAGTATTTTAAGCTTTTTTCATGGTATATGGGAATCGTTATAATTTGTTTGTCAATTAATTTAGTAAAACTTCATAATACACCCTAAATCGATGAAATAACTACTTTCTTGAAAAACGGAGACAACAAAGGCTACAAACCTCTTTGAACATCATCATATGTTAGTGCAGGATGCAACTATGCATTAAAATAATATTGTCAAATATTTTGAAATTTTCTCAAAATCCATGTGTTAACAACCCCTTCGAAAATATTGAGTTTTTGGTAAATACTTTATATACTGAAGCCTCTAATCTTTAGTGTTGTTTTAAAATTTCTAACCACATTCTACATTGGTATTAATGTATTTTAAGTATTTTTCATGCTATATGGAAATCCTTATAATTTGTTTATCAATTAATTTAGTAAAACTTCATAATACTCCATAAATCGATGAAATAACTACGTTCTTAAAAAACGGAGACAACAAAGGCTCCAAACCTCTTTGAACATCATCATATGTTGGTGAAGGATGAAACTATGCATTAAAAAATATTGTCATATTTTTTGAAATTTTCTCAAAATTCATGTGTTAACCCCTTCGAAAATATTGAGTTTTGGGTAAATACTTTAGAGGCTGAAGCCTATAATCTTTAGTGTTGTTTTAAAATTTATAACCACATTCTACATTGGTATTAATGTATTTTAAGCTTTTTTCATGGTATATGGGAATCGTTATAATTTGTTTATCAATTAATTTTGTAAAACTTCATAATACACCCTAAATCGATGAAATAACTACTTTCTTGAAAAACGAAGACAACAAAGGCTCCAAACCTCTTTGACATATCATATGTTAGTGAAGGATGAAACTATACATTAAACAATATTTTCATATTTTTTGAAATTTTTTCAAAATTCATGTGTTAACCCCTTCGAAAATATTGAGTTTTTGGTAAATCTTTATATACTGAAGCCTATAATTTTTAGTGTTGTTTTAAAATTTTAACCACATTCTACATCTGTATTAATGTATTATTTTTTTTCATGGTATATGGGAATCTTTATAATTTTTATCAATTAATTAGTTAAAATTCTTAACCTCCTAAATCGATGAAATAACTACTATAAAATAACTACTTTCTTGAAAAACGGAGACAACAAAGGCTCCAAACCCCTTCGAAAATATTGAGTTTTTGGTAAATACTTTATATACTGAAGCCTATAATCTTTAGTGTTGTTTTAAACTTTCTAACCACATTCTACATTGGTATTAATGTATTTTAAGCTTTTTCATGGTATATGGGAATCGTTATAATTTGTTTATCAATTAATTTAGTAAAACTTCATAATACTCCATAAATCGATGAAATAACTACTTTCTTGAAAAACGGAGACAACAAAGGCTCCAAACCTCTTTGAACATCATCATATGTTAGTGAAGGATGCAACTATGCATTAAACAATATTGTCAAATTTTTTGAAATTTTCTCAAAATCCATGTGTTAACCCCTTCGAAAATATTGAGTTTTTGGTAAATTCTTTATATACTGAAGCCTATAATTTTTAGTGTTGTTTTAAAATTTCTAACCACATTCTACATTGGTATTAATGTATTTTAAGCTTTTTTCATGGTATATGGTAATCGTTATATTTTGTTTATCAATTAATTTAGTAAAACTTCATAATACTCTCTAAATCGATGAAATAACTACTTTCTTGAAAAACGGAGACAACAAAGGCTTCAAATCTCTTTGAACATCATCATATGTTAGTGCAGGATAAACTATGCATTAAAATAATATTATCAAATTTTTTAAAATTTTCTCAAAATCCATGTGTTAACCCTTCGAAAATATTGAGTTTTTGGTAAATACTTTATAGACTGAAGCCTATAATCTTTAGTGTTGTTTTAAAATTTCTAACCACATTCTACATTGGTATTAATGTATTTTAAGCTTTTTTCATGGTATATGGGAATCGTTATAATTTGTTTATCAATTAATTTAGTAAAACTTCATAATACTTCCTAATACTTCCTAAATCGATGAACTACCTACTTTCTTGAAAAACGGAGACAACAAAGGCTCCAAACCTCTTTGAACATCATCATATGTTAGTGAAGGATGCAACTATGCATTAAAACGATATTGTCAAATTTATTAAAATTTCTAACCACATTCTACATTGGTATTAATGTATTTTAAGCTTTTTTTCATGGTATATGGGAATCGTTATAATTTGTTTATCAATTAATTTAGTAAAACTTCATAATACTCCCTAAATCGATGAAATAACTACTTTCTTGAAAACGGAGACAACAAAGGCTCCAAACCTCTTTGAACATCATCATATGTTAGTGAGGCTGCAACTATGCATTAAAACAATATTGTCATATTTTTGAAATTTTCTCAAAATCCATGTGTTAACCCCTTCGAAAATATTGAGTTTTTGGTAATTCTTTATATACTGAAGCCTATATTTTTAGTGTTGTTTTAAAATTTCTAACCACATTCTACATCTGTATTAATGTATTTTACGCTCTTTTTCATGGTATATGGGAATCATTATAATTTTTTATCAATTAATTAGTAAAACTTCTTAATACCTCCTAAATCGATGAAATAACTACTATAAAATAACTACTTTCTTGAAAAACAGAGACAATAAAGGCTCCAAACCTTTTGAACATCATCATATGTTAGTGCAGGATGCAACTATGCATTAAACAATATTGTCAATTTTTTGAAATTTTCTCAAAATCCATGTGTTAACCCCTTCGAAAATATTGAGTTTTTGGTAAATACTTTATATACTGAAGCCTATAATCTTTAGTGTTGTTTTAAAATTTCTAACCACATTCTACATTGGTATTAATGTATTTTAAGCTTTTTTCATGGTATATGGGAATCGTTATAATTTGTTTATCAATTAATTTAGTAAAACTTCATAATACTCTCTAAATCGATGAAATAACTTCTATAAAATAATTACTTTCTTGAAAAACGGAGACAACAAAGGCTCCAAACCTCTTTGAACATCATCATATGTTAGTGCAGGATGCAACTATGCATTAAAATAATATTGTCAAATTTTTTGAAATTTTCTCAAAATTCATGTGTTAACACCCTTTCGAAAATATTGAGTTTTTGGTAAATACTTTATATACTGAAGCCTATAATCTTTAGTGTTGTTTTAAAATTTCTAACCACATTCTACATTGGTATTAATGTATTTTAAGCTTTTTTTCATGGTATATGGGAATCGTTATAATTTGTTTATCAATTAATTTAGTAAAACTTCATAATACACCCTAAATCGATGAAATAACTACTTTCTTGAAAAACGGAGACAACAAAGGCTCCAAACCTCTTTGAACATCATCATATGTTAGTGCAGGATGCAACTATGCATTAAAAAAATATTGTCAAATTTTTTGAAATTTTCTCAAAATCCATGTGTTAACCCCCTTCGAAAATATTGAGTTTTTGGTAAATACTTTATATACTGAAGCCTATAATCTTTAGTGTTGTTTTAAAATTTCTAACCACATTCTACATTGGTATTGATGTATTTTAAGTATTTTTCATGGTATATGGGAATCGTTATAATTTGTTTATCAATTAATTTAGTAAAACTTCATAATACTCCATAAATCGATGAAATAACTAACTACTTTCTTAAAACGGAGACAACAAAGGCTCCAAACCCCTTTGAACATCATCATATGTTAGTGAAGGATGAAACTATGCATTAAAAAAATATTGTCATATTTTTTGAAATTTTCTCAAAATTCATGTGTTAACCCTTTCGAAAATATTGAGTTTTGGTAAATACTTTATATACTGAAGTCTATAATCTTTAGTGTTGTTTTAAAATTTCTAACCACATTCTACATTGGTATTAATGTATTTTAAACTTTTTTCATGGTATATGGGAATCGTTATAATTTTTAATATATTAATTAAGTAAAACTTCATAATATTTCCTAAATCGATGAAATAACTACTATAAAATAACTATTTTCTTGAAAAACAGAGACAATAAAGGCTCCAAACCTCTTTGAACATCATCATATGTTAGTGCAGGATGCAATGTAACTATTCATTAAAAATATTGTCAAATTTTTTGAAATTTTCTCAAAATCCATAGTTAACCCTTCGAAAATATTGATTTTTTGCTAAATACTTTATAGACTGAAGCCTATAATCTTTAGTGTTGTTTTAAAATTTATAACCACATTCTACATTGGTATTAATTTATTTTAAGCCTTTTCATGGTATATGGGAATCGTTATAATTTGTTTATCAATTAATTTAGTAAAACTTCATAATACTCCCTAAATCGATGAAATAACTACTATAAAATAATTACTTTCTTGAAAAACGGAGACAACAAAGGCTCCAAACCTCTTTGAACATCAACATATGTTAGTGCACGATGCAACTATGCATTAAAATAATATTGTCAAATTTTTTGAAATTTTATCAAAATCCATGTGTTCCCTTCGAAAATATTGAGTTTTTGGTAAATTCTTTCTATACTGAAGCCTATAATTTTTAGTGTTGTTTTAAAATTTCTAACCACATTCTACATCTGTATTAATGTATTTTACGCTCTTTTTCATTGTATATGGGAATCATTATAATTTTTTATCAATTAATTAGCAAAACTTCTTAATACCTCCTAAATCGATGAAATAACTACTATAAAATAACTACTTTCTTGAAAAACGGAGACAACAAAGGCTCCAAACCTCTTTGAACATCATCATATGTTAGTGCAGGATGCAACTATGCATTAAAATAATATTGTCAAATTTTTTGAAATTTTCTCAAAATCCATGTGTTAACCCCTTCGAAAATATTGAGTTTTTGGTAAATTCTTTATATACTGAAGCCTATAATTTTTTGTGTTGTTTTAAAATTTCTAACCACATTCAACATCTGTATTAATTTATTTTACGCTCTTTTTAATGGTATATGGGAATCGTTATAATTTTTTTATCAATTAATTTAGTAAAACTTCATAATACTCCCTTAATCGATGAAATAACTACTTTCTTGAAAAACGGAGACAACAAAGGCTCAAAATCTCTTTGAACATCATCATATGTTAGTGCAGGATGCAACTATGCATTAAAACAATATTGTCAATTTTTTGAAATTTTATCAAAATCCATGTGTTAACCCCTTCGAAAATGTTGAGTTTTTGGTAAATACTTTATAGACTGAAGCCTATAATCTTTAGTGTTGTTTTAAAATTTCTAACCACATTCTACATTGGTATTAATGTATTTTAAGCTTTTTCATGGTATATGGGAATCGTTATAATTTGTTTATCAATTAATTTAGTAAAACTTCATAATACTCCCTAAATCGATGAAATAACTACTTTCTTGAAAAACGGAGACAACAAAGGCTCAAAATCTCTTTGAACATCATCATATGTTAGTGCAGGATGCAACTATGCATTAAAACAATATTGTCAAATTTTTTGAAATTTTATCAAAATCCATGTGTTAACCCCTTCGAAAATGTTGAGTTTTTGGTAAATACTTTATAGACTGAAGCCTATAATCTTTAGTGTTGTTTTAAAATTTCTAACCACATTCTACATTGGTATTAATGTATTTTAAGCTTTTTTCATGGTATATGGGAATCGTTATAATTTGTTTATCAATTAATTTAGTAAAACTTCATAATACACCCTAAATCGATGAAATAACTACTTTCTTGAAAAATGGAGACAACAAAGGCTCCAAACCTCTTTGAACATCATCATATGTTAGTGAAGGATGCAACTATGCAATAAAACAATATTGTCATATTTTTTGAAATTTTCTCAAAATCCATGTGTTAATCCCTTCGAAAATATTGAGTTTTTGGTAAATTATTTATATACTGAAGCCTATAATTTTTAGTGTTGTTTTAAAATTTCTAACCACATTCTACATATGTATTAATGTATTTTACGCTCTTTTTCATGGTATATGGGAATCATTATAATTTTTTTATCAATTAATTAGTAAAACTTCTTAATACCTCCTAAATCGATGAAATAACTACTATAAAATAACTACTTTCTTGAAAAACGGAGACAACAAAGGCTCTAAACCTCTTTGAACATCATCATATGTTAGTGCAGGATGCAACTATGCATTAAAACAATATTGTCAAATTTTTTGAAATTTTCTCAAAATCCATGTGTTAACCCCTTCGAAAATATTGAGTTTTTGGTAAATACTTTATATACTGAAGCCTATAATCTTTAGTGTTGTTTTAAAATTTCTAACCACATTCTACATTGGTATTAATGTATTTTAAGCTTTTTCATGGTATATGGGAATCGTTATAATTTGTTTATCAATTAATTTAGTAAAACTTCATAATACTCCATAAATCGATGAAATAACTACTTTCTTGAAAAACGGAGACCACAAAGGCTCCAAACCTCTTTGAACATCATCATATGTTAGTGAAGGATGCAACTATGCATTAAAACAATATTGTCATATTTTTGAAATTTTCTCAAAATCCATGTGTTAACCCCTTCGAAAATATTGAGTTTTTGGTAATTCTTTATATTCTGAAGCCTATAATCTTTAGTGTTGTTTTAAAATTTCTAACCACATTCTACATTGGTATTAATGTATTTTAAGTATTTTTCATGGTATATGGGAATCGTTATAATTTGTTTATCAATTAATTTAGTAAAACTTCATAATACTCCCTAAATCGATGAAATAACTACTTTCTTGAAAAACGGAGACAACAAAGGCTCAAAACCTCTTTGAACATCATCATATGTTAGTGCAGGATGCAACTATGCATTAAAACAATATTGTCAATTTTTTGAAATTTTATCAAAATCCATGTGTTAACCCCTTCGAAAATGTTGAGTTTTTGGTAAATACTTTATAGACTGAAGCCTATAATTTTTAGTGTTGTTTTAAAATTTTAACCACATTCTACATCTGTATTAATGTATTTTACGCTCTTTTTCATGGTATATGGGAATCATTATAATTTTTTATCAATTAATTAGTAAAACTTCTTAATACCTCCTAAATCGATGAAATACCTACTATAAAATAACTACTTTCTTGAAAAACGGAGACAACAAAGGCTCCAAACCTCTTTGAACATCATCATATGTTAGTGCAGGATGCAACTATGCATTAAATAATATTGTCAAATTTTTTGAAATTTTCTCAAAATTCATGTGTTAACCCCTTTGAAAATATTGAGTTTTTGGTAAATACTTTATATACTGAAGCCTATAATCTTTAGTGTTGTTTTAAAATTTCTAACCACATTCTACATTGGAATTAATGTATTTTAAGTATTTTTCATGGTATATGGAAATCGTTATAATTTGTTTATCAATTAATTTAGTAAAACTTCATAATACTCCCTAAATCGATGAAATAACTACTTTCTTGAAAAACGGAGACAACAAAGGCTCCAAACCTCTTTGAACATCATCATATGTTAGTGCAGGATGCAACTATGCATTAAAATAATATTGTCAAATTTTTTGAAATTTTCTCAAAATTCATGTGTTAACCCCTTTGAAAATATTGAGTTTTTGGTAAATACTTTATATACTGAAGCCTATACTCTTTAGTGTTGTTTTAAAATTTCTAACCACATTCTACATTGGTATTAATGTATTTTAAGTATTTTTCATGGTATATGGAAATCGTTATAATTTGTTTATCAATTAATTTAGTAAATCTTCATAATACTCCCTAAATCAATGAAATAACTATTATAAAATAATTACTTTCTTGAAAAACGGAGACAACAAAGGCTCCAAACCTCTTTGAACATCATCATATGTTAGTGAAAGATGCAACTATGCATTAAAATAATATTTTCAAATTTTTTGAAATTTTCTCAAAATTCATGTGTTAACCCTTTCGAAAATATTGAGTTTTTGGTAAATACTTTATATACTGAAGCCTATAATCTTTAGTGTTGTTTTAAAACATTACTAAGTCACATTCATCTTTATATTACACTCTAAGACACATTTCACTCCTGAGACACTTTTTCTTACTTCTCTTCTCTCTAACTAATTTAGTTACATCCTTTAAGCAAATCACCTAACTAAAGAATTGAATTATATAATTTTCTTTCTCTTCCCTTATTCATTTCTTCCTTCTAACTGACGGTATTCACCACCACACCCACCACCACCATTACCACCACCTCACCCATATCCTTAACATTTGCCTTTGTTTTCCTCCCTCCCAACCCACCGGACCCAAATCACTGTCGAACCCAAACCCACACCACCACCAATCACAACCCATTACCGTCGAGGTTCGTATCCACATATCCCCGGCCACCTCCGCCAATCAACCAGCTGCCGCTGGATTTCTTCTTCGTCACCGTACGTTGAAGATCTCTAAATCAGATTCACAAGATCTTATTTTTAGAGGTTAATGTTTAAATCAATTAATAAATAGATCTATAATTTTGATGCCAAATACAAGAAATACCTCAGTTTGAGATTTAAGACGAAGCCATGATTGACGGCCGTAGCATTTTACAGAAGAAAAATAAACGAATTGTGTGAGGTTGAAGATGATGTATTTACGTTTTGCCATTGATGAGAAAAAAATGATCTCATGGAGATTTGAACATGGATATGATAGCTCAAAGGCCTTCTTTACTACTAGACCACATTTTTGCAATTTGTTTCTCACTTAACTATTAATATGGAGCCAATGAATTTGTCTAAAATAAATTAAATTAAGATGGTAAAACCATAAAATGCTATATATACACGGAAGGGAAACTTAAAATAATCTAAATTCCCCAAACTATAACTCATTCAAATCATTCATATCATTCCATATCTAAAATTAACTCATTCAATCATTCCATATCATTGCTTTAAACAAATTTACGCATTGTACATGTGTACACGTAATTTATTGATCAATGTGTTACATCATACCAATTGTACATGTTACACGTAACTATAATGTGTTTTCTCTACTATCTTGAGAAAGTGGCTACTGTGAAGGCCCATAAAAGTATGATCAAATTCTTTTAAAAGTATAATAAGCTAAAAAGGTTTGTTTTTATATGTGTGTTGTACCATTATTCCGGCTCACCGTCGTCGGAGATCGGGTGAAAAGATCGTTCGAGTAACACCTTTGAGGAGTATCGTCTTTTTCCACTTTGGTCCTCTAGTTTCATGCTTCTTTCACAATATGCCTCAAACTTCTAGTCTGTTTAATTTGCTTTACAAATTTACTGCATTGTACATGTACTTTTACTGATCAAATGTGTAAATCATACCCATTGTACATGTGTACACTAGTTAGAATGTGTTTTTCTCTACTATCTTGAGGAACTTGCTAACCGAGAAAGCCATTGTACATGTGTACGTATTATATATGTCAAACGTTGGAGTAAAAATATGTTTACACCTTTCTATTTATATTTGTAGATGCAACTAATCTAATAAATTTATCAGGTTTACATGTAAAATTCTTGCACATTTAATTGGTGTACATGTGTATTCTTGTACATGTGGATACTAATTTTCTGTACATTAGTTCTGTACATATGAACATTCAGGAATCTTCATACATATAGTAATTTTAAACGATAATAAGTATTTCATGGTTTTGGCTTTTTTATTTTAGATTATATTGCTTTTGCATAGTAATCTTCATAAAGTGGAGTTGTATTACACAATTTACAAGTGTGATCCAATGAAAGAAACTGTGCAAATTTACAACTTTTAGAGCCAGTTATAAAAATTGAAATTAAAGGACTAGTTGTGGAAATATATGAAACTTTGGTTGGGAATGGATCCTTCGAGTTCACAATTCGGATCGACCCTCCGTTTGGTCGCTGGCGGTTGAGAGGAGGACGGTTGGGAAGGAGGAGATGTCATGGAGGAAGGCACGACAGAGCTTGACGACCACCGATTTAAGATGCGGAGGAAGAGAGACGCGACGGTGCTGAGAATGACCACCCTGTGATGATGGATTGAAACACATCCGGGGATTGAGCCGGCGGCAAGAGCTACATCAAATTTGTATTGAGGTTGAGACAAAGACGTTCCCCGTTCAACTTCTGATCTTTCTTTGCGGTGGTGCTTGTTGGTCGAAGTGATAGAAGAAGATTGAACTACATCTGTGGTTTTTTGTGGAGAGAAAATTACAGTAAATGAAAAAGAAAGTGAAGCAAAAGGACAAGTATTTTTGTAATAAAAATAATTAAACAAAGGAACTAGATCTTTTTAGTTACGTTTAGTTAAGGAAAATGAAGTAAAAGTTACTCAAACTACCCTAGGAGCAATAAGTGTCTTATGCTGTAATAAAAAGTGCTAAAGTGACTTAGAATGAAAATTACTCTTTGAACATCATCATATGTTAGTGAAGGATGCAAATATGCATTAAAACAATATTGTCATATTTTTTGAAATTTTCTCAAAATCCATGTGTAACCCCTTCGAAAATGTTGAGTTTTTGGTAAATACTTTATAGACTGAAGCCTATAATCTTTAGTGTTGTTTTAAAATTTTTAACCACATTCTACATTGGTATTAATGTATTTTAAGCTTTTTGCATGGTATATGGAAATCATTATAATTTGTTTATCAATTAATTTAGTAAAACTTCATAATACACCATAAATCGATGAAATAACTACTTTCTTGAAAAACGGAGACAACAAAGGCTCCAAACCTCTTTGAACATCATCATATGTTAGTGAAGGATGCAACTATGCATTAAAACAATATTGTCATATTTTTTGAAATTTTCTCAAAATCCATGTGTTAACCCCTTCGAAATATTGAGTTTTTGGTAAATCTTTATATACTGAAGCCTATAATTTTAGTGTTGTTTTAAAATTTCTAACCACATTCTACATTGTATTAATGTATTTTAAGCTCTTTTTCATGGTATATGGGAATCATTATAATTTTTTATCAATTAATTAGTAAAACTTCATAATACCCTCCTAAATCGATGAAATAACTACTATAAAATAACTACTTTCTTGAAAAACGGAGACAACAAAGGCTCCAAACCTCTTTGAACATCATCATATGTTAGTGCAGGATGCAACTATGCATTAAAAATATTGTCAAATTTTTTGAAATTTTCTCAAAATCATGTGTTAACCCCTTCGAAAATATTGAGTTTTTGGTAAATACTTTATATACTGAAGCCTATAATCTTTAGTGTTGTTTTAAAATTTCTAACCACATTCTACATTGGTATTAATGTATTTTAAGTATTTTTCATGGTATATGGAAATCGTTATAATTTGTTTATCAATTAATTTAGTAAAACTTCATAATACTCCCTAAATAGATGAAATAACTACTTTCTTGAAAAACGGAGAAACAAAGGCTCCAACCTCTTTGAACATCATCATATGTTAGTGCAGGATGCAACTATGCATTAAAACAATATTGTCAAATTTTTTGAAATTTCTCAAAATCCATGTGTTAACCCTTCGAAAATATTGAGTTTTTGGTAAATACTTTATATACTGAAGCCTATAATCTTTAGTGTTGTTTAAAATTTCTAACCACATTCTACATTGGTATTAATGTATTTTAAGCTTTTTTCATGGTATATGGGAATCGTTATAATTTGTTTATCAATTAATTTAGTAAAACTTCATAATACCTACCTAAATCGATGAAATAACTACTTTCTTGAAAACGGAGACAACAAAGGCTCCAAACCTCTTTGAACATCATCATATGTTAGTGAGGATGCAACTATGCATTAAAACAATATTGTCATATTTTTTGAAATTTTCTCAAAATCCATGTGTAACCCCTTCGAAAATATTTTTTTTTGGTAAATTCTTTATATACTGAAGCCTATAATTTTTAGTGTTGTTTTAAAATTTCTAACCACATTCTACATTGTATTAATGTATTTTAAGCTCTTTTTCATGGTATATGGGAATCATTATAATTGTTTATCAATTAATTAGTAAAACTTCATATACCTCCTAAATCGATGAAATAATTACTATAAAATAACTACTTTCTTGAAAAACGGAGACAACAAAGGCTCCAAACCTCTTTGAACATCATCATATGTTAGTGCAGGATGCAACTATGCATTAAAACATATTGTCAAATTTTTTGAAATTTTCTCAAAATCCATGTGTTAACCCCTTCGAAAATATTGAGTTTTTGGTAAATACTTATATACTGAAGCCTATAATCTTTAGTGTTGTTTTAAAATTTCTAACCACATTCTACATTGGTATTAATGTATTTTAAGTATTTTTCATGGTATATGGAAATCGTTATAATTTTTTATCAATTAATTTAGTAAAACTTCATAATACTCCCTAAATCGATGAAATAACTACTTTCTTGAAAAACGGAGACAACAAAGGCTCCAAACCTCTTTGAACATCATCATATGTTAGTGAAGGATGCAACTATGCATTAAAACAATATTGTCAAATTTTTTGAAATTTTCTCAAAATCATGTGTTAACCCCTTCGAAAATATTGAGTTTTTGGTAAATTCTTTATATACTGAAGCCTATAATCTTTAGTGTTGTTTTAAAATTTCTTACCACATTCTACATTGGTATTAATGTATTTTAAGTATTTTTCATGGTATATGGGAATCGTTATAATTTGTTTATCAATTAATTTAGTAAAACTTCATAATCTCCCTAAATCGATGAAATAACTACTATAAAATACTTTTTCTTGAAAAACGGAGACAACAAAGGCTCCAAACCTCTTTGAACATCATCATATGTTAGTGAAGGATGCAACTATGCATTAAAACATATTTTCAAATTTTTGAAATTTTCTCAAAATCCATGTGTTAACCCCTTCGAAAATATTGAGTTTTTGGTAAATACTTTATATACTGAAGCCTATAATCTTTAGTGTTGTTTTTAAATTTCTAACCACATTCTACATTGGTATTAATGTATTTTAAGTATTTTTCATGGTATATGGGAATCGTTATAATTTGTTTATCAATTAATTTAGTAAAACTTCATAATACTCCCTAAATCGATGAAATAACTACTTTCTTGAAAAACGGAGACAACAAAGGCTCCAAACCTCTTTGAACATCATCATATGTTAGTGAAGGATGCAACTATGCATTAAAACAATATTGTCATATTTTTTGAAATTTTCTCAAATCCATGTGTTAACCCCTTCGAAAATATTGAGTTTTTGGTAAATTCTTTATATACTGAAGCCTATAATTTTAGTGTTGTTTTAAAATTTCTAACCACATTCTACATTGTATTAATGTATTTTACGCTCTTTTTCATGGTATATGGGAATCATTATAATTTTTTATCAATTAATTAGTAAAACTTCTTAATACCCCCTCCTAAATCGATGAAATAACTACTATAAAATAACTACTTCTTGAAAAACGGAGACAACAAAGGCTCCAAACCTCTTTGAACATCATCATATGTTAGTGCAGGATGCAACTATGCATTAAAACAATATTGTCAAATTTTTTGAAATTTTCTCAAAATCCATGTGTTAACCCCTTCGAAAATATTGAGTTTTTGGTAAATACTTTATATACTGAAGCCTATAATCTTTAGTGTTGTTTTAAAATTTCTAACCACATTCTACATTGGTATTAATGTATTTTAAGCTTTTTTTCATGGTATATGGGAATCGTTATAATTTGTTTATCAATTAATTTAGTAAAACTTCATAATACTCCCTAAATCGATGAAATAACTACTTTCTTGAAAAACGGAGACAACAAAGGCTCCAAACCTCTTTGAACATCATCATATGTTAGTGAAGGATGCAACTATGCATTAAAACAATATTGTCAAATTTTTTGAAATTTTCTCAAAATCCATGTGTTAACCCCTTCGAAAATATTGAGTTTTTGGTAATTCTTTATATACTGAAGCCTATAATTTTAGTGTTGTTTTAAAATTTCTAACCACATTCTACATTGTATTAATGTATTTTAAGCTATTTTTCATGGTATATGGGAATCGTTATAATTTTTTTATCAATTAATTTAGTAAAACTTCATAATACTCTCCTAAATCGATGAATAACTACTATAAAATAACTACTTTCTTGAAAAACGGAGACAACAAAGGCTCCAAACCTCTTTGAACATCATCATATGTTAGTGCAGGATGCAACTATGCATTAAAACAATATTGTCAAATTTTTGAAATTTTCTCAAATCAAAATCCTGTGTTAACCCCTTCGAAAATATTGAGTTTTTGGTAAATACTTTATATACTGAAGCCTATAATCTTTAGTGTTGTTTTAAAATTTCTAACCACATTCTACATTGGTATTAATGTATTTTAAGTATTTTTCATGGTATATGGGAATCGTTATAATTTGTTTATCAATTAATTTAGTAAAACTTCATAATACTCCCTAAATCGATGAAATAACTACTTTCTTGAAAAACGGAGACAACAAAGGCTCCAAACCTCTTTGAACATCATCATATGTTAGTGAAGGATGCAACTATGCATTAAAACAATATTGTCATATTTTTGAAATTTTCTCAAAATCCATGTGTTAACCCCTTCGAAAATATTGAGTTTTTGGTAAATTCTTTATATACTGAAGCCTATAATCTTTAGTGTTGTTTTAAAATTTCTAACCACATTCTACATTGTATTAATGTATTTTAACTCTTTTCATGGTATATGGGAATCGTTATAATTTTTTATCAATTAATTAGTAAAACTTTTAATACCTCCTAAATCGATGAATATACTATAAATAACTACTTTCTTGAAAAACGGAGACAACAAAGGCTCCAAACCTCTTTGAACATCATCATATGTTAGTGCAGGATGCAACTATGCATTAAAAAATATTGTCAAATTTTTTGAAATTTTCTCAAAATCCATGTGTTAACCCCTTCGAAAATATTGAGTTTTTGGTAAATACTTTATATACTGAAGCCTATAATCTTTAGTGTTGTTTTAAAATTTCTAACCACATTCTACATTGGTATTAATGTATTTTAAGCTTTTTCATGGTATATGGGAATCGTTATAATTAATTTAGAGTAAAACTTCATAATACTCCCTAAATCGATGAAATAACTACTTTCTTGAAAACGGAGACAACAAAGGCTCCAAACCTCTTTGAACATCATCATATGTTAGTGAAGGATGCAACTATACATTAAAACAATATTGTCATATTTTTTGAAATTTTCTCAAAATCCATGTGTTAACCCTTCTTGAAATATTGAGTTTTTGGTAAATTCTTTATATACTGAAGCCTATAATTTTTAGTGTTGTTTTAAAATTTCTAACCACATTCTACATTGTATTAATGTATTTTAAGCTCTTTTTCATGGTATATGGGAATCGTTATAATTTTTTATCAATTAATTAGTAAAACTTCATAATACCCCTAATCGATGAAATAACTACTATAAATAACTACTTTCTTGAAAAACGGAGACAACAAAGGCTCCAAACCTCTTTGAACATCATCATATGTTAGTGCAGGATGCAACTATGCATTAAAACAATATTGTCAAATTTTTTGAAATTTTCTCAAAATCCATGTGTTAACCCCTTCGAAAATATTGAGTTTTTGGTAAATACTTTATATACTGAAGCCTATAATCTTTAGTGTTGTTTTAAAATTTCTAACCACATTCTACATTGGTATTAATGTATTTTAAGCTTTTTCATGGTATATGGGAATCGTTATAATTTGTTTATCAATTAATTTAGTAAAACTTCATAATACTCCCTAAATCGATGAAATAACTACTTTCTTGAAAAACGGAGACAACAAAGGCTCCAAACCTCTTTGAACATCATCATATGTTAGTGAAGGATGCAACTATGCATTAAAACAATATTGTCATATTTTTTGAAATTTTCTCAAAATCCATGTGTTAACCCCTTCGAAAATATTGAGTTTTTGGTAAATTCTTTATATACTGAAGCCTATAATCTTTAGTGTTGTTTTAAAATTTCTAACCACATTCTACATTGGTATTAATGTATTTTAAGCTATTTTTCATGGTATATGGAATCGTTATAATTTTTTATCAATTAATTAGTAAAACTTCATAATACTCCTAAATCGATGAAATACTACTATAAAATAACTACTTTCTTGAAAAACGGAGACAACAAAGGCTCAAAACCTCTTTGAACATCATCATATGTTAGTGCAGGATGCAACTATGCATTAAAACAATATTGTCAAATTTTTTGAAATTTTCTCAAAATCCATGTGTTAACCCCTTCGAAAATATTGAGTTTTTGGTAAATACTTTATATACTGAAGCCTATAATCTTTAGTGTTGTTTTAAAATTTCTAACCACATTCTACATTGGTATTAATGTATTTTAAGTATTTTTCATGGTATATGGGAATCGTTATAATTTTTTTATCAATTAATTTAGTAAAACTTCATAATACTCCCTAAATCGATGAAATAACTACTTTCTTGAAAAACGGAGACAACAAAGGCTCCAAACCTCTTTGAACATCATCATATGTTAGTGAAGGATGCAACTATGCATTAAAACAATATTGTCATATTTTTGAAATTTTCTCAAAATCCATGTGTTAACCCCTTCGAAAATATTGAGTTTTTGGTAAATTCTTTATATACTGAAGCCTATAATTTTTAGTGTTGTTTTAAAATTTCTAACCACATTCTACATTGTATTAATGTATTTTACGCTCTTTTTCATGGTATATGGAATCATTATAATTTTTTATCAATTAATTAGTAAAACTTCTTAATACCTCCTAAATCGATGAAATAACTACTATAAAATAACTACTTTCTTGAAAAACGGAGACAACAAAGGCTCCAAACCTCTTTGAACATCATCATATGTTAGTGAAGGATGCAACTATGCATTAAAACAATATTGTCAAAATTTTTGAAATTTTCTCAAAATCCATGTGTTAACCCCTTCGAAAATATTGAGTTTTTGGTAAATTCTTTATATACTGAAGCCTATAATCTTTAGTGTTGTTTTAAAATTTCTAACCACATTCTACATTGGTATTAATGTATTTTAAGCTTTTTTCATGGTATATGGGAATCGTTATAATTTGTTTATCAATTAATTTAGTAAAACTTCATAATACTCCCTAAATCGATGAAATAACTACTTTCTTGAAAAACGGAGACAACAAAGGCTCCAAACCTCTTTGAACATCATCATATGTTAGTGAAGGATGCAACTATGCATTAAAACAATATTGTCAATATTTTTGAAATTTTCTCAAAATCCATGTGTTAACCCCTTCGAAAATATTGAGTTTTTGGTAAATTCTTTATATACTGAAGCCTATAATCTTTAGTGTTGTTTTAAAATTTCTAACCACATTCTACATTGTATTAATGTATTTTAAGCTCTTTTCATGGTATATGGGAATCGTTATAATTTTTTATCAATTAATTAGTAAAACTTCATAATACTCCTAAATCGATGAAATAACTACTATAAAATAACTACTTTCTTGAAAAACGGAGACAACAAAGGCTCAAACCTCTTTGAACATCATCATATGTTAGTGCAGGATGCAACTATGCATTAAAACAATATTGTCAATTTTTTGAAATTTTCTCAAAATCCATGTGTTAACCCTTTCGAAAATATTGAGTTTTTGGTAAATACTTTATATACTGAAGCCTATAATCTTTAGTGTTGTTTTAAATTTTCTAACCACATTCTACATTGGTAAATGTATTTTAAGCTTTTTCATGGTATATGGGAATCGTTATAATTTTTTTATCAATTAATTTAGTAAAACTTCATAATACTCCCTAAATCGATGAAATAACTACTTTCTTGAAAAACGGAGACAACAAAGGCTCCAAACCTCTTTGAACATCATCATATGTTAGTGAAGGATGCAACTATGCATTAAAACAATATTGTCATATTTTTTGAAATTTTCTCAAAATCCATGTGTTAACCCCTTCGAAAATATTGAGTTTTTGGTAAATTCTTTATATACTGAAGCCTATAATTTTAGTGTTGTTTTAAAATTTCTAACCACATTCTACATTGTATTAATGTATTTTAAGCTCTTTTTCATGGTATATGGGAATCGTTATAATTTTTTATCAATTAATTAGTAAAACTTCATAATACCTCCTAAATCGATGAAATCGACTATAAATAACTACTTCTTGAAAAACGGAGACAACAAAGGCTCCAAACCTCTTTGAACATCATCATATGTTAGTGCAGGATGCAACTATGCATTAAAACAATATTGTCAAATTTTTTGAAATTTTCTCAAAATCCATGTGTTAACCCCTTCGAAAATATTGAGTTTTTGGTAAATACTTTATATACTGAAGCCTATAATCTTTAGTGTTGTTTTAAAATTTCTAACCACATTCTACATTGGTATTAATGTATTTTAAGCTTTTTCATGGTATATGGAATCGTTATAATTTGTTTATCAATTAATTTAGTAAAACTTCATAATACTCCCTAAATCGATGAAATAACTACTTTCTTGAAAAACGGAGACAACAAAGGCTCCAAACCTCTTTGAACATCATCATATGTTAGTGAAGGATGCAACTATGCATTAAAACAATATTGTCATATTTTTTGAAATTTTCTCAAAATCCATGTGTTAACCCCTTCGAAAATATTGAGTTTTTGGTAATTCTTTATATACTGAAGCCTATAATCTTTAGTGTTGTTTTAAAATTTCTAACCACATTCTACATTGTATTAATGTATTTTAAGCTCTTTTCATGGTATATGGGAATCGTTATAATTTTTTTATCAATTAATTAGTAAAACTTCATAATACCTCCTAAATCGATGAATAACTATATAAATAACTACTTTCTTGAAAAACGGAGACAACAAAGGCTCCAAACCTCTTTGAACATCATCATATGTTAGTGCAGGATGCAACTATGCATTAAAACAATATTTTCAAATTTTTGAAATTTTATCAAAATCCATGTGTTAACCCCTTCGAAAATATTGAGTTTTTGGTAAATACTTTATATACTGAAGCCTATAATCTTTAGTGTTGTTTTAAAATTTCTAACCACATTCTACATTGGTATTAATGTATTTTAAGCTTTTTTCATGGTATATGGGAATCGTTATAATTTGTTTATCAATTAATTTAGTAAAACTTCATAATACTCCCTAAATCGATGAAATAACTACTATAAAATAATTACTTTCTTGAAAAACGGAGACAACAAAGGCTCCAAACCTCTTTGAACATCATCATATGTTAGTGCAGGATGCAACTATGCATTAAAACAATATTGTCAAATTTTTTGAAATTTTCTCAAAATCCATGTGTTAACCCCTTCGAAAATATTGAGTTTTTGGTAAATACTTTATATACTGAAGCCTATAATCTTTAGTGTTGTTTTAAAATTTCTAACCACATTCTACATTGGTATTAATGTATTTTAAGTACTTTTTCATGGTATATGGGAATCGTTATAATTTGTTTATCAATTAATTTAGTAAAACTTCATAATACTCCCTAAATCGATGAAATAACTACTTTCTTGAAAAAGAGACAACAAAGGCTCCAAACCTCTTTGAACATCATCATATGTTAGTGAAGGATGCAACTATGCATTAAAACAATATTGTCAATTTTTTGAAATTTTCTCAAAATCCATGTGTTAACCCCTTCGAAAATATTGAGTTTTTGGTAAATCTTTATATACTGAAGCCTATAATCTTTAGTGTTGTTTTAAAATTTCTAACCACATTCTACATTGTATTAATGTATTTTAAGCTATTTTCATGGTATATGGGAATCGTTATAATTTTTTATCAATTAATTTAGTAAAACTTCATAATACCTCCTAAATCGATGAAATAACTACTATAAATAACTACTTTCTTGAAAAACGGAGACAAAGGCTCCAAACCTCTTTGAACATCATCATATGTTAGTGCAGGATGCAACTATGCATTAAAACAATATTGTCATTTTTTGAAATTTTCTCAAAATCCATGTGTTAACCCCTTCGAAAATATTGAGTTTTTGGTAAATACTTTATATACTGAAGCCTATAATCTTTAGTGTTGTTTTAAATTTCTAACCACATTCTACATTGGTATTAATGTATTTTAAGTATTTTTCATGGTATATGGGAATCGTTATAATTGTTTATCAATTAATTTAGAAAAACTTCATAATACTCCCTAAATCGATAAAATAACTACTTTCTTGAAAAACGGAGACAACAAAGGCTTCAAACCTCTTTCAACATCATCATATGTTAGTAAAGGATGCAACTATGCATTAAAACAATATTGTCAATTTTTTGAAATTTCTCAAAATCCATGTGTTAACCCCTTCGAAAATATTGAGTTTTTGGTAAATTCTTTATATACTGAAGCCTATAATCTTTAGTGTTGTTTTAAAATTTCTAACCACATTCTACATTGTATTAATGTATTTTAAGCTCTTTTTCATGGTATATGGGAATCGTTATAATTTTTTATCAATTAATTAGTAAAACTTCATAATACTCCCTCCTAATCGATGAAATAACTACTATAAAATAACTACTTTCTTGAAAACGGAGACAACAAAGGCTCCAAACCTCTTTGAACATCATCATATGTTAGTGCAGGATGCAACTATGCATTAAACAATATTGTCAAATTTTTTGAAATTTTCTCAAAATCCATGTGTTAACCCCTTCGAAAATATTGAGTTTTTGGTAAATACTTTATATACTGAAGCCTATAATCTTTAGTGTTGTTTTAAAATTTCTAACCACATTCTACATTGGTATTAATGTATTTTAAGCTTTTTTCATGGTATATGGAATCGTTATAATTTGTTTATCAATTAATTTAGTAAAACTTCATAATACTCCCTAAATCGATGAAATAACTACTTTCTTGAAAACGGAGACAACAAAGGCTCCAAACCTCTTTGAACATCATCATATGTTAGTGAGGATGCAACTATGCATTAAAACAATATTGTCATATTTTTTGAAATTTTCTCAAAATCCATGTGTTAACCCCTTCGAAAATATTGAGTTTTTGGCAAATTCTTTATATACTGAAGCCTATAATCTTTAGTGTTGTTTAAAATTTCTAACCACATTCTACATTGTGTATTAATGTATTTTAAGCTATTTTTCATGGTATATGGGAATCGTTATAATTTTTTATCAATTAATTAGTAAAACTTCATAATACTCCTAAATCGATGAATAACTACTATAAATAACTACTTTCTTGAAAAACGGAGACAACAAAGGCTCCAAACCTCTTTGAACATCATCATATGTTAGTGCAGGATGCAACTATGCATTAAAACAATATTGTCAAATTTTTTGAAATTTCTCAAAATCCATGTGTTAACCCCTTCGAAATATTGAGTTTTTGGTAAATACTTTATATACTGAAGCCTATAATCTTTAGTGTTGTTTTAAAATTTCTAACCACATTCTACATTGGTATTAATGTATTTTAAGCTTTTTTCATGGTATATGGAATCGTTATAATTTGTTTATCAATTAATTTAGTAAAACTTCATATACTACTCCCTAAATCGATGAAATAACTACTTTCTTGAAAAACGGAGACAACAAAGGCTCCAAACCTCTTTGAACATCATCATATGTTAGTGAAGGATGCAACTATGCATTAAAACAATATTGTCATATTTTTTGAAATTTTCTCAAAATCCATGTGTTAACCCCTTCGAAAATATTGAGTTTTTGGTAAATTCTTTATATACTGAAGCCTATAATCTTTAGTGTTGTTTTAAAATTCTAACCACATTCTACATTGTATTAATGTATTTTAAGTATTTTTCATGGTATATGGGAATCGTTATAATTTTTTATCAATTAATTAGTAAAACTTCATAATACTCCCTAAATCGATGAAATAACTACTAAAAATAACTACTTTCTTGAAAAACGGAGACAACAAAGGCTCCAAACCTCTTTGAACATCATCATATGTTAGTGCAGGATGCAACTATGCATTAAAACAATATTGTCATTTTTTGAAATTTTCTCAAAATCCATGTGTTAACCCCTTCGAAAATATTGAGTTTTTGGTAAATACTTTATACTGAAGCCTATAATCTTTAGTGTTGTTTTAAAATTTCTAACCACATTCTACATTGGTATTAATGTATTTTAAGCTTTTTCATGGTATATGGGAATCGTTATAATTTGTTTATCAATTAATTTAGTAAAACTTCATAATACTCCCTAAATCGATGAAATAACTACTTTCTTGAAAAACGGAGACAACAAAGGCTCCAACCTCTTTGAACATCATCATATGTTAGTGAAGGATGCAACTATGCATTAAAACATTATTGTCATATTTTTTGAAATTTTCTCAAAATCCATGTTGAGTTTTTGGTAAATACTTTATATACTGAAGCCTATAATCTTTAGTGTTGTTTTAAAATTTCTAACCACATTCTACATTGGTATTAATGTATTTTAAGCTTTTTTCATGGTATATGGAATCGTTATAATTTGTTTATCAATTAATTTAGTAAAACTTCATAATACTCCCTAAATCGATGAAATAACTACTTTCTTGAAAACGGAGACAACAAAGGCTCCAAACCTCTTTGAACATCATCATATGTTAGTGAAGGATGCAACTATGCATTAAAACAATATTGTCATATTTTTGAAATTTTCTCAAAATCCATGTGTTAACCCCCTTCGAAAATATTGAGTTTTTGGTAAATTCTTTATACTGAAGCCTATAATCTTTAGTGTTGTTTTAAAATTTCTAACCACATTCTACATTGTATTAATGTATTTTAAGCTATTTTTCATGGTATATGGGAATCGTTATAATTTTTTTATCAATTAATTTAGTAAAACTTCATAATACTCCCTAAATCGATGAAATAAACTATAAATAACTACTTTCTTGAAAAACGGAGACAACAAAGGCTCCAAACCTCTTTGAACATCATCATATGTTAGTGAGGATGCAACTATGCATTAAAACAATATTGTCAAATTTTTTGAAATTTTTCTCAAAATCCATGTGTTAACCCCTTCGAAAATATTGAGTTTTTGGTAAATACTTATATACTGAAGCCTATAATCTTTAGTGTTGTTTTAAAATTTCTAACCACATTCTACATTGGTATTAATGTTTTTAAGTATTTTTCATGGTATATGGGAATCGTTATAATTTGTTTATCAATTAATTTAGTAAAACTTCATAATACTCCCTAAATCGATGAAATAACTACTTTCTTGAAAAACGGAGACAACAAAGGCTCCAAACCTCTTTGAACATCATCATATGTTAGTGAAGGATGCAACTATGCATTAAAACAATATTGTCATATTTTTTGAAATTTTCTCAAAATCCATGTGTTAACCCCTTCGAAAATATTGAGTTTTTGGTAAATACTTTATATACTGAAGCCTATAATCTTTAGTGTTGTTTTAAAATTTCTAACCACATTCTACATTGGTATTAATGTATTTTAAGCTATTTTTCATGGTATATGGGAATCGTTATAATTTTTATCAATTAATTAGTAAAACTTCATAATACTCCTAAATCGATGAAATAACTACTATAAAATAACTACTTTCTTGAAAAACGGAGACAACAAAGGCTCCAAACCTCTTTGAACATCATCATATGTTAGTGCAGGATGCAACTATGCATTAAAACAATATTGTCAATTTTTTGAAATTTCTCAAAATCATGTGTTACCCCTTCGAAAATATTGAGTTTTTGGTAAATACTTTATATACTGAAGCCTATAATCTTTAGTGTTGTTTTAAAATTTCTAACCACATTCTACATTGGTATTAATGTATTTTAGCTTTTTTCATGGTATATGGGAATCGTTATAATTTGTTTATCAATTAATTTAGTAAAACTTCATAATTCCCTAAATCGATGAAATAACTACTTTCTTGAAAAACGGAGACAACAAAGGCTCCAAACCTCTTTGAACATCATCATATGTTAGTGAAGGATGCAACTATGCATTAAAACAATATTGTCATATTTTTTGAAATTTTCTCAAAATCCATGTGTTAACCCCTTCGAAATATTGAGTTTTTGGTAAATCTTTATATACTGAAGCCTATAATCTTTAGTGTTGTTTTAAAATTTCTAACCACATTCTACATTGTATTAATGTATTTTAAGCTTTTTTCATGGTATATGGGAATCGTTATAATTTTTATCAATTAATTTAGTAAAACTTCATAATACTCCTAAATCGATAAATAACTACTATAAATAACTACTTTCTTGAAAAACGGAGACAACAAAGGCTCCAAACCTCTTTGAACATCATCATATGTTAGTGCAGGATGCAACTATGCATTAAAACAATATTGTCAATTTTTTGAAATTTTCTCAAAATCATGTGTTAACCCCTTCGAAAATATTGAGTTTTTGGTAAATACTTTATATACTGAAGCCTATAATCTTTAGTGTTGTTTTAAAATTTCTAACCACATTCTACATTGGTATTAATGTATTTTAAGTATTTTTCATGGTATATGGGAATCGTTATAATTTGTTTATCAATTAATTTAGTAAAACTTCATAATACTCCCTAAATCGATGAAATAACTTTCTTGAAAAACGGAGACAACAAAGGCTCCAAACCTCTTTGAACATCATCATATGTTAGTGAGGATGCAACTATGCATTAAAACATATTGTCATATTTTTGAAATTTTCTCAAAATCCATGTGTTAACCCCTTCGAAAATATTGAGTTTTTGGTAAATTCTTTATATACTGAAGCCTATAATCTTTAGTGTTGTTTTAAAATTTCTAACCACATACTACATTTGTATTAATGTATTTTAAGCTTTTTTTCATGGTATATGGGAATCGTTATAATTTTTTATCAATTAATTTAGTAAAACTTCATAATACTCCTAAATCGATGAAATAACTATAAATAACTACTTTCTTGAAAAACGGAGACAACAAAGGCTCCAAACCTCTTTGAACATCATCATATGTTAGTGCAGGATGCAACTATGCATTAAAAAATATTGTCAATTTTTTTGAAATTTTCTCAAAATCCATGTGTTAACCCCTTCGAAAATATTGAGTTTTTGGTAAATACTTTATATACTGAAGCCTATAATCTTTAGTGTTGTTTTAAACTTCTAACCACATTCTACATTGGTATTAATGTATTTTAAGCTTTTTCATGGTATATGGGAATCGTTATAATTTGTTTATCAATTAATTTAGTAAAACTTCATAATACTCCCTAAATCGATGAAATAACTACTTTCTTGAAAAACGGAGACAACAAAGGCTCCAAACCTCTTTGAACATCATCATATGTTAGTGAGGATGCAACTATGCATTAAAACAATATTGTCAAATTTTTTGAAATTTTCTCAAAATCCATGTGTTAACCCCCTTCGAAAATATTGAGTTTTTGGTAAATTCTTTATATACTGAAGCCTATAATCTTTAGTGTTGTTTTAAAATTTCTAACCACATTCTACATTGGTATTAATGTATTTTAAGCTTTTTTTCATGGTATATGGGAATCGTTATAATTTGTTTATCAATTAATTTAGTAAAACTTCATAATACTCCCTAAATCGATGAAATAACTACTTTCTTGAAAAACGGAGACAACAAAGGCTCCAAACCTCTTTGAACATCATCATATGTTAGTGAAGGATGCAACTATGCATTAAAACAATATTGTCATATTTTTTGAAATTTTCTCAAAATCCATGTGTTAACCCCTTCGAAAATATTGAGTTTTTGGTAAATTCTTTATACTGAAGCCTATAATCTTTAGTGTTGTTTTAAAATTTCTAACCACATTCTACATTGTATTAATGTATTTTAAGTCTTTTTCATGGTATATGGGAATCGTTATAATTTTTATCAATTAATTAGTAAAACTTCATAATACTCCCTAAATCGATGAAATAACTACTATAAATAACTACTTTCTTGAAAAACGGAGACAACAAAGGCTCCAAACCTCTTTGAACATCATCATATGTTAGTGCAGGATGCAACTATGTATTAAAACAATATTGTCAAAATTTTTGAAATTTTCTCAAAATCCATGTGTTTAACCCCTTCGAAAATATTGAGTTTTTGGTAAATACTTTATATACTGAAGCCTATAATCTTTAGTGTTGTTTTAAAATTTCTAACCACATTCTACATTGGTATTAATGTATTTTAAGTATTTTCATGGTATATGGGAATCGTTATAATTTGTTTATCAATTAATTTAGTAAAACTTCATAATACTCCCTAAATCGATGAAATAACTACTTTCTTGAAAAACGGAGACAACAAAGGCTCCAAACCTCTTTGAACATCATCATATGTTAGTGAAGGATGCAACTATGCATTAAAACAATATTGTCATATTTTTTGAAATTTTCTCAAAATCCATGTGTTAACCCCTTCGAAAATATTGAGTTTTTGGTAAATCTTTATATACTGAAGCCTATAATCTTTAGTGTTGTTTTAAAATTTCTAACCACATTCTACATTGGTATTAATGTATTTTAAGCTTTTTTCATGGTATATGGGAATCGTTATAATTTTATCAATTAATTTAGTAAACTTCTTAATACTCCTAATCGATGAATAACTCGATAAAATAACTACTTTCTTGAAAAACGGAGACAACAAAGGCTCCAAACCTCTTTGAACATCATCATATGTTAGTGCAGGATGCAACTATGCATTAAAACATTTGTCAATTTTTTTGAAATTTTCTCAAAATCCATGTGTTAACCCCTTCGAAAATATTGAGTTTTTGGTAAATACTTTATATACTGAAGCCTATAATCTTTAGTGTTGTTTTAAAATTTCTAACCACATTCTACATTGGTATTAATGTATTTTAAGCTTTTTTTCATGGTATATGGGAATCGTTATAATTTGTTTATCAATTAATTTAGTAAAACTTCATAATACTCCCTAAATCGATGAAATAACTACTTTCTTGAAAAACGGAGACAACAAAGGCTCCAAAACCTCTTTGAACATCATCATATGTTAGTGCAGGATGCAACTATGCATTAAAACAATATTGTCAAATTTTTTAAAATTTTCTCAAAATCCATGTGTTAACCCCTTCGAAATATTGAGTTTTGGTAAATTCTTTATATACTGAAGCCTATAATTTTAGTGTTGTTTTAAAATTTCTAACCCACATTCTACATTTATTAATGTATTTTAAGTATTTTTTCATGGTATAA